>NC_092052.1:76957197-77029789 GCF_003086295.3 Arachis hypogaea
TTTCCTTTTGGAATTTTCATAATAGTTTTCGGAAGAGCTTTTGAACTTTAATTTCTTTGCTTTCATTGCTTTCATTTTTCATTTACACTTGTCTTGGATCTTGGATTGGAGAATTGAAGAAATTCTGTTTCAATCTCAATCTTGGATCTCTCTGTTTCTTTACTGTTAATTGAATTTCATTTCCCGGTTAATTGTTCTTCATCTATTCTCTTTGCCATTTACAATTTCCTTGCAATTGTTCTTGTTGGATCTAGGAAGGCATTGAGATCTAGACTTGGTTTTCTAGTCTCTGGTCCTGAGATCTGAATTTCCCATTTCACTTCTCTGTTTACTGCTTTCTATGTTCATTTACTTTTCTGCTTCATATCCGGTTCAATCCCAATTCCCTTTCCCTCTTTGTCTGATGCAATTTAACTTTCCTTGTTTAATTACTGCAAATCCACATCCCAATCCCCTTTACAATTCAAGCAATTACATTCCTTGCACTTTAAGATTCCACAATTTACATTTCTTGCACTCTAAGTTTCTGCTAGCAATTTAATTCCTGCACTCTTTACTTTCATGCAATTTACATTCTGCAAATCACAAATCACCCAACCAACATTTGATTCGCTTGACTAAATCAACCACTAAACTAAAATTGCTCAATCCTTCAATCCCTGTGGGATCGACCTCACTCCCGTGAGTTTTTATTACTTGATACGACCTGGTGCACTTGCCGGTTAGTTTTGGGTATTTTGGGAGAAATTTATTTTTCCTCCAAAATATCTCATCAAGGGTCTACACGATGTAAAAAAAATCGGAAAAAAAAACCGGAGGAGCTTGCCGAAGATGAGGCCATTATGGCTCACCTTTAGGTGTCCTCCTCGGGATAGCGTCATTTAAAGAACGAGGGTCAGCATGATGTAAAAAAAAAGGAAAAAAAACGGGAGGAGCCTGCTAAAAATGAGTCCATTACGCATCGCCTTTAGGTGTCCTCCTCGGGATAGCGTCATTTAAAGAACAAGGGTCAGCACGTCGTAAAAAATATCGAAAAAAAAATCGGAGGTGCCTGCTGAAGATGGGGCCATTACCGCTCGCCTTTAGGTGTCCTCCTCGGGATAGCGTCAATTAAAGGGCGAGGGTCAGCACGACGTAAAAAAAAACAACAAAAAAAACCAGAGGAGCTTGCCGAAGATGAGGCTATTAAGGCTCGCCTTTAGGTGTCCATCCCGGGACAGCGTCATTTAAAGAACGATGGTCGGCATGACGTAAAAAAAACCGGAGGAGCCTGCCGAAGATGAGGCCATGACGGCTCCCCTTTAGGTTCCTCCTCGAGATAGCGTCATTTAAAGAACGAGGGTCAGCACGACGTAAAAAAAACCACAAAAAAATAACCAGAAGAGCCTGCCGAAGATGAGGCCATTACGGCTCGCCTTTAGGTGTCCTCCTCGAGATAGAATCATTTAAAAAATAATTGTCAGCACGACGTAAAGAAAAATCTGAGGAGCATGCCGAAGATGAGGCCATTACGGCTCGCCTTTAGGTGTTCTCCTCGGGTTAGCGTCATTTAAAGAACGAGGGACAGCACGACGTAAAAAAAAACCGGAAAAAAACAGGAGGAGCCTGCCGAAGATGAGGCCATTACGGCTCGCCTTTAGGTGTCCTCCTTGGGATAGTGTCATTTAAACAACGAGTGTCAGCACGTAGTAAAAAAAAAAAACCGGAGGAGCCTGCCGATGATGAGGCCATTACAGGCTCGCCTTTTGGTGTCCTCCTCAGGATAGCGTCATTTAAAGAACAAGGGTCAGCATGATGTAAAAAAAAGGGAAAAAAAACCGGAGAAGCCTGCCAAAAATGAGGCCATTACGGCTCACCTTTAGGTGTCCTACTCGGGATAGTGTCAATTAAAGAGCGAGGGTCAGCACATAGTAAAAAAAAAAACCGGAGGAGCCTACCGAAGATGAGGCTATTAGAGCTCGCCTTTAGGTGTTCTCCTCGGAATAGCGTCATTTAAAGAGCGAGGTCTGCCCGACGTAAAAAAAACCAGAAAAAACTGGAGGAGCCTGCTGAAGATGAGGCCATTACGGCTCGCCTTTAGGTGTCCTCCTCGGGATAGCGTCATTTTAAGAACGAGGGTCAACAAGATGTAAAAAAAATCGGAAAAAAACCGGAGGAGCTTGCCGAAGATGAGGCCATTACGGCTCGCCTTTAGGTGTCCTCCTCGGGATAGCGTCATTTAAAGAACGAGGGTCAGCATGATGTAAAAAAAAAAGAAAAAAAACTGGAGGAGCCTGCTAAAAATGAGTCCATTACGCATCGCCTTTAGGTCTCCTCCTCGGGATAGCGTCATTTAAAGAACGAGGGTCAGCACGTCGTAAAAAAAAATCGGAAAAAAAACCAGAGGAGCCTGCTGAAGATGAGGCCATTACCGCTCGCCTTTAGGTGTCCTCCTCGGGATAGCGTCAATTAAAGGGCGAGGGTCAGCACAACGTAAAAAAAAAACAACAAAAAAAAAACTAGAGGAGCTTACCGAAGATGAGGCTATTAAGGCTCGCCTTTAGGTGTCCATCCCGGGACAGCGTCATTTAAAGAACGATGGTCGGCATGACGTAAAAAAAACCGGAGGAGCCTGCCGAAGATGAGGCCATGACGGCTCCCCTTTAGGTGTCCTCCTCGAGATAGCGTCATTTAAAGAACGAGGGTCAGCACGACGTAAAAAAAACCACAAAAAAATAACTAGAAGAGCCTGGCGAAGATGAGGCCATTACGGCTCGCCTTTTGGTGTCCTCCTCAGGATAGCGTCATTTAAAGAACGAGGGTCAGCATGATGTAAAAGAAAGGAAAAAAAAACCGGAGGAGCCTGCCAAAAATGAGGCCATTACGGCTCGCCTTTAGGTGTCCTACTCGGGATAGCGTCATTTAAAGAGCGAGGGTCAGCACATAGTAAAAAAAAAACCGGAGGAGCCTACCGAAGATGAGGCCATTACGGCTCGCCTTTAGGTGTCCTCCTCGGGATAGCGTCATTTAAAGAACGAGGGTCAACACGTAGAAAAAAAAAGTAGAGGAGCCTGCCGAAGATGAGGCCATTACGGCTCGCCTTTAGGTGTCCTCCTCGGGATAGCGTCATTTAAAGAACGAGGGTCAACACGTAGAAAAAAAAAAGTAGAGGAGCCTGCCGAAGATGAGGCCATGACGGCACCCCTTTAGGTTTCCTCCTCGAGATAGCGTCATTTAAAGAACGAGGGTCAGCACGACGTAAAAAAAACCACAAAAAAATAACCAGAAGAGCCTGCCGAAGATGAGGCCATTACGGCTCGCCTTTAGGTGTCCTCCTCGAGATAGAATCATTTAAAAAATAATTGTCAGCACGACGTAAAGAAAAATCTGAGGAGCATGCCGAAGATGAGGCCATTACGGCTCGCCTTTAGGTGTTCTCCTCGGGTTAGCGTCATTTAAAGAACGAGGGACAGCACGACGTAAAAAAAAACCGGAAAAAAACAGGAGGAGCCTGCCGAAGATGAGGCCATTACGGCTCGCCTTTAGGTGTCCTCCTTGGGATAGTGTCATTTAAACAACGAGTGTCAGCACGTAGTAAAAAAAAAAACCGGAGGAGCCTGCCGATGATGAGGCCATTACAGGCTCGCCTTTTGGTGTCCTCCTCAGGATAGCGTCATTTAAAGAAAAAGGGTCAGCATGATGTAAAAAAAAGGGAAAAAAAACCGGAGAAGCCTGCCAAAAATGAGGCCATTACGGCTCACCTTTAGGTGTCCTACTCGGGATAGCGTCAATTAAAGAGCGAGGGTCAGCACATAGTAAAAAAAAAAACCGGAGGAGCCTACAGAAGATGAGGCTATTAGAGCTCGCCTTTAGGTGTTCTCCTCGGAATAGCGTCATTTAAAGAGCGAGGTCTGCCCGATGTAAAAAAAACCAGAAAAAACTGGAGGAGCCTGCTGAAGATGAGGCCATTACGGCTCGCCTTTAGGTGTCCTCCTCGGGATAGCGTCATTTAAGAATGAGGGTCAACAAGATGTAAAAAAAATCGGAAAAAAACCGGAGGAGCTTGCCGAAGATGAGGCCATTACGGCTCGCCTTTAGGTGTCCTCCTCGGGATAGCGTCATTTAAAGAACGAGGGTCAGCATGATGTAAAAAAAAAAGAAAAAAACTGGAGGAGCCTGCTAAAAATGAGTCCATTACGCATCGCCTTTAGGTCTCCTCCTCGGGATAGCGTCATTTAAAGAACGAGGGTCAGCACGTCGTAAAAAAAAATCGGAAAAAAAAACCAGAGGAGCCTGCTGAAGATGAGGCCATTACCGCTCGCCTTTAGGTGTCCTCCTCGGGATAGCGTCAATTAAAGGGCGAGGGTCAGCACAACGTAAAAAAAAAACAACAAAAAAAAACTAGAGGAGCTTGCCGAAGATGAGGCTATTAAGGCTCGCCTTTAGGTGTCCATCCCGGGACAGCGTCATTTAAAGAACGATGGTCGGCATGACGTAAAAAAAACCGGAGGAGCCTGCCGAAGATGAGGCCATGACGGCTCCCCTTTAGGTGTCCTCCTCGAGATAGCGTCATTTAAAGAACGAGGGTCAGCACGACGTAAAAAAAACCACAAAAAAATAACTAGAAGAGCCTGGCGAAGATGAGGCCATTACGGCTCGCCTTTTGGTGTCCTCCTCAGGATAGCGTCATTTAAAGAACGAGGGTCAGCATGATGTAAAAGAAAGGAAAAAAAAACCGGAGGAGCCTGCCAAAAATGAGGCCATTACGGCTCGCCTTTAGGTGTCCTACTCGGGATAGCGTCATTTAAAGAGCGAGGGTCAGCACATAGTAAAAAAAAAACCGGAGGAGCCTACCGAAGATGAGGCCATTACGGCTCGCCTTTAGGTGTCCTCCTCGGGATAGCGTCATTTAAAGAACGAGGGTCAACACGTAGAAAAAAAAAGTAGAGGAGCCTGCCGAAGATGAGGCCATTACGGCTCGCCTTTAGGTGTCCTCCTCGGATAGCGTCATTTAAAGAACGAGGGTCAACACGTAGGAAAAAAAAAGTAGAGGAGCCTGCCGAAGATGAGGCCATGACGGCACCCCTTTAGGTTTCCTCCTCGAGATAGCGTCATTTAAAGAACGAGGCTCAGCACGACGTAAAAAAAAACACAAAAAATAACCAGAAGAGCCTGCCGAAGATGAGCCATTACGGCTCGCCTTTAGGTGTCCTCCTCGAGATAGAATCATTTAAAAATAATTGTCAGCACGACGTAAAAAAATCTGAGGAGCATGCCGAAGATGAGGCCATTACGGCTCGCCTTTAGGTGTTCTCCTCGGGTAGCGTCATTTAAAGAACGAGGGACAGCACGACGTAAAAAAAAACCGGAAAAAAACAGGAGGAGCCTGCCGAAGATGAGGCCATTACGGCTCGCCTTTAGGTGTCCTCCTTGGGATAGTGTCATTTAAACAACGAGTGTCAGCACGTAGTAAAAAAAAAAACCGGAGGAGCCTGCCGATGATGAGGCCATTACAGGCTCGCCTTTTGGTGTCCTCCTCAGGATAGCGTCATTTAAAGAACAAGGGTCAGCATGATGTAAAAAAAAGGGAAAAAAAACCGGAGAAGCCTGCCAAAAATGAGGCCATTACGGCTCACCTTTAGGTGTCCTACTCGGGATAGCGTCAATTAAAGAGCGAGGGTCAGCACATAGTAAAAAAAAAAACCGGAGGAGCCTACAGAAGATGAGGCTATTAGAGCTCGCCTTTAGGTGTTCTCCTCGGAATAGCGTCATTTAAAGAGCGAGGTCTGCCCGATGTAAAAAAAACCAGAAAAAACTGGAGGAGCCTGCTGAAGATGAGGCCATTACGGCTCGCCTTTAGGTGTCCTCCTCGGGATAGCGTCATTTTAAGAACGAGGGTCAACAAGATGTAAAAAAAATCGGAAAAAAACCGGAGGAGCTTGCCGAAGATGAGGCCATTACGGCTCGCCTTTAGGTGTCCTCCTCGGGATAGCGTCATTTAAAGAACGAGGGTCAGCATGATGTAAAAAAAAAGAAAAAAAACTGGAGGAGCCTGCTAAAATGAGTCCATTACGCATCGCCTTTAGGTCTCCTCCTCGGGATAGCGTCATTTAAAGAACGAGGGTCAGCACGTCGTAAAAAAAAATCGGAAAAAAAACCAGAGGAGCCTGCTGAAGATGAGGCCATTACCGCTCGCCTTTAGGTGTCCTCCTCGGGATAGCGTCAATTAAAGGGCGAGGGTCAGCACAACGTAAAAAAAAACAACAAAAAAAAAACTAGAGGAGCTTGCCGAAGATGAGGCTATTAAGGCTCGCCTTTAGGTGTCCATCCCGGGACAGCGTCATTTAAAGAACGATGGTCGGCATGACGTAAAAAAAACCGGAGGAGCCTGCCGAAGATGAGGCCATGACGGCTCCCCTTTAGGTGTCCTCCTCGAGATAGCGTCATTTAAAGAACGAGGGTCAGCACGACGTAAAAAAAAACCAAAAAAATAACTAGAAGAGCCTGGCGAAGATGAGGCCATTACGGCTCGCCTTTTGGTGTCCTCCTCAGGATAGCGTCATTTAAAGAACGAGGGTCAGCATGATGTAAAAGAAAGGAAAAAAAAACCGGAGGAGCCTGCCAAAATGAGGCCATTACGGCTCGCCTTTAGGTGTCCTACTCGGGATAGCGTCATTTAAAGAGCGAGGGTCAGCACATAGTAAAAAAAAAAAACCGGAGGAGCCTACGAAGATGAGGCCATTACGGCTCGCCTTTAGGTGTCCTCCTCGGATAGCGTCATTTAAAGAACGAGGGTCAACACGTAGAAAAAAAAAAGTAGAGGAGCCTGCCGAAGATGAGGCCATTACGGCTCGCCTTTAGGTGTCCTCCTCGGGATAGCGTCATTTAAAGAATGAGGGTCAGCACGATGTAAAAAAAACGGCATAAAAAAAAAACCTGAGGAGCCTGCCGAAGATGAGGCAACTACGGCTCGCCTTTAGGTGTCCTCCTTGGGATAGCGTCATTTAAAGAACGAGGGTCAGCACGATGTAAAAAAAATAGAAAAAAAACCGGAGGTGCCTGCCGAAGATGAGGCCATTACGGCTTGCCTTTATGTGTCCTCCTTGGGATAGCATCATTTAAAGAACGAGGGTCAGCACGACGTAAAAAAAATCAGAAAAAAAACTGGAGGAGCCTGCCGAAGATGAGGCCATTACGACTTGCCTATAGGTGTCCTCCTTAGGATAGCGTTTTTTAAAGAACGAGGGTCTGTACGACGTAAAAAAAACCGAAAAAACCGGAGGAGCCTGCGGAAGATGAGGCCATTACGGCTCGCCTTTAGGTGTCCTCCCAAGATAAGGTCATTTAAAGAACGATGTTCGGCACGACGTAAAAAAAAAAAAAAAACCCGGAGGATCTTGCCGAAGATGTGGCCATTACGGCTCGCCTTTAGGTGTCCTCCTCGAGATAGCGTCATTTAAAGAACGAAGGTCATCACGACGTAAAAAATAGAAAAAAACCGGAGGAGCCTGCCGAAGATGAGGCCACTACGTCTCGCCTTTAGGTGTCCTCCTCGGGATAGCGTCATTTAAAGAATAAGGGTCAGCACGTAGTGAAAAAGAAACCGAATAAAAAACTGGAGGAACCTACCGAAGATGAGGCCATTACGGCTCGCCTTTAGGTGTCCTCCTTGGGATAGCGTCATTTAAAGAACGAGGGTCAGCACGTAGTAAAAAAAAACCGGAGGAGCCTACCGATGATGAGGCCATTACGGCTCGGTTTTAGGTGTCCTCCTTTGGATAGCGTCATTTAAAGAACGAGGGATAGCACAACGTAAAAAAAAAATCGAAAAAAAAAACCGGAGGAGCCTGCCGAAGATGAGGCCATTACGGCTCGCCTTTAGGTGTCCTCCCGAGATAGCGTCATTTAAAGAACGATGTCGCATGACGTAAAAAAAAAAACCCGGAGGATCCTGCCGAAGATGTGGCCTTACGACTCGCCTGTAGGTGTCCTCCTCGAGATAGCGTCATTTGAAGAACGAGGGTCAGCACGACGTAAAAAAAAATGAAAAAAAACTGGAGGAGCCTGCCGAAGATGAGGCCATTACGACTCGTCTTTAGGTGTCCTCCTCGGATAGCGTTATTTAAGAACGAGGGTCAGCAAGACGTAAAAAAAAACCTGAGGAGCCTGCCGAAGATGAGGCATTACGGCTCGCCTTTAGGTGTCCTCCTCGGGATAGCGTCATTTAAAGAACGAGGGTCAGCACGATGTAAAAAAAAAGGATAAAAAAAACCGGAGGAGCCTGTCGAAAATGAGGCAATTACGGCTCGCTTTAGGTGTCCTCCTCGGGATAGCGTCATTTAAAGAAGAGGGTCAGCACGATGTAAAAAAAAAACAGAAAAAAACTGGAGGGCCTCCGAAGATGAGGCCATTACGGCTCGCCTTTAGGTGTCCTCCTCGGGATAGGTCATTTAAAGAACGAGGGTCAGCACGAGTGAAAAAAAAACCGATGAGGAGCCTACCGAAGATGAGGCCATTACGGCTCGCCTTTAGGTGTCCTCCTCGAGATAGCGTCATTTAAAGAACGAGGGTCAGCACGAGTAAAAAAAAAACGGAGGAGCCTGCCGAGATGAGGCCATTACGCTCGCCTTTATGTGTCCTCCTCGGATAGTGTCATTTAAAGAACGAGGGTCAGCACGACGTAAAAAAAATCGGAAAAAAAACCGGAGGAGCCTGCCGAAGATGAGGCCATTACGATTTGCCTATGGGTGTCCTCCTTAGGATAGCGTCATTTACAGAACGAGGGTCTGCACGACGTAAAAAAAATGGAAAAAAAACCAGAGGAGCCTGCCAAAGATGAGGCCATTACGACTCGCATTTAGGTTTCCTCCTTAGGATAGCGTCATTTACAGAACGAGGGTCTGCACGACGTAAAAAAAAAAAACCGGAGGAGCCTGCCAAGGATGAGGCCATTACGACTCGCATTTAGGTGTCCTCCTAGGATAGCGTCATTTAAGAACGAGGGTCTGCACGACGTAAAAAACGAAAAAAAACTGGAGAGCTCCGAAGATGAGGCCATTACGACTCGCCTTTAGGTGTCCTCCTTAGGATAGCGTTATTTACAGAATGAGGGTTAGCAAGACGTAAAAAAAACCGGAGGAGCCTGCCGAAGATGAGGCCATTACGGCTCTCCTTTAGGTGTCCCCTCGGGATAGCGTCATTTAAAGAACGAGGGTCAGCACGATGTAAAAAAATGGCATAAAAAAACCGGAGGAGCTTGTCGAAATGAGGCAATTACGGCTCGCATTTAGGTGTCCTCTCGGGATAGCGTCATTTAAAGAACGAGGGTCATCACGATGTAAAAAAATAGAAAAAAACTGGAGGGCCTGCCGAAGATGAGGCCATTACGGCTCGCCTTTAGGTGTCCTCCTCGGGATAGAGTCATTTAAAGAATGAGGGTCAGCACGTAGTGAAAAAAAACCGGAAAAAACCGGAGGAGCCTACCGAAGATGAGGCCATTACGGCTCGCCTTTAGGTGTCCTCCTCGGGATAGCGTCATTTAAAGAACGAGGGTCAGCACGTTGTAAAAAAAAAATCGAAGGAGCCTGCCGATGATGAGGCCATTACGGCTCGCCTTTATGTGTCCTCCTCGGATAGGTCATTTAAAGAACGAGGGTCAGCACGACGTAAAAAAAATCGGAAAAAAAACCGGAGGAGCCTGCCGAAGATGAGGCCATTACGACTTGCCTTTAGGTGTCCTCCTTAGGATAGCGTCATTTACAGAACGAGGGTCTGCGCGACGTAAAAAAAGTGGAAAAAAACCAGAGGAGCTTGCCGAAGATGACGCATTACGACTCGCTTTAGGTGTCCTCCTTAGGATAGCATCATTTAAAGAACGAGGGTCTGCACGACGTAAAAAAAAACCGAAAAAAAAACCGGAGGTGCCTGCCGAAGATGAGGCCGTTACGGCTCGCCTTTAGGTGTCCTCCTCGGGATAGCGTCATTTAAAGAACGAGGGTGAGCACGATGTAAAAAAAACGGAAAAAAAACCAGAGGAGCCTGTCGAAAATGAGGCTATTACGGCTCGCCTTTAGGTGTCCTCTTCGGGATAGCGTCATTTAAAAAACGAGGGTCAGCACGATGTAAAAAAAAAAAAAAAAAAAAACTGGAGGTGCCTGCCGAAGATGAGGCCATTACGGCTCGCCTTTAGGTGTCCTCCTCGGGATAGAGTCATTTAAAGAATGAGGGTCAGCACGTAGTGAAAAAAAAACCAGAAAAAAACCGGAGGAGCATACCGAAGATGAGGCCATTACGGCTCGCCTTTAGGTGTCCTCCTCGGGATAGCGTCATTTAAAGAATGAGGGTCAGCACGTTGTAAAAAAAAATCGAAGGAGCCTGCCGATGATGAGGCCATTACGGCTCGCCTTTATGTGTCCTCCTCGGGATAGTGTCATTTAAAGAACGAGGGTCAGCACGACGTAAAAAAAATCGAAAAAAAACCGGAGGAGCCTGCCGAAGATGAGGCCATTACGACTTGCCTATAGGTGTCCTCCTTAGGATAGCGTCATTTACAGAACGAGGGGTCTGCGCGACGTAAAAGAAAGTGGAAAAAAAACCAGAGGAGCTTGCCGAAGATGACGCCATTACGACTCGCATTTAGGTGTCCTCCTTAGGATAGCATCATTTACAGAACGAGGGTCTGCACGACGTAAAAAAAACCGAAAAAAAAACCGGAGGTGCCTGCCGAAGATGAGGCCGTTACGGCTCGCCTTTAGGTGTCCTCCTCGGGATAGCGTCATTTAAAGAACGAGGGTGAGCACGATGTAAAAAAAAACGGCATAAAAAAAACCAGAGGAGCCTGTCGAAATGAGGCTATTACGGCTCGCCTTTAGATGTCCTCTCGGGATAGCGTCATTTAAAAAACGAGGGTCAGCACGATGTAAAAAAAAAACAAAAAAAAAACTGGAGGTGCCTGCCGAAGATGAGGCCATTACGGCTCGCCTTTAGGTGTCCTCCTCGGGATAGGTCATTTAAAGAATGAGGGTCAGCACGTAGTGAAAAAAAAACCAAAAAAAACCGGAGGAGCCTACCGAAGATGAGGCCATTACGGCTCGCCTTTAGGTGTCCTCCTCGGGATAGCGTCATTTAAAGAACGAGGGTCAGCACGTAGTAAAAAAAAAAAACCGGAGGAGCCTGCCGATGATGAGGCCATTACGGCTCGCCTTTATGTGTCCTCCTCGGGATAGCGTCATTTAAAGAACGAGGGTCAGCACGACGTAAAAAAAATCGAAAAAAAAACCGGAGGAGCTTGCCGAAGATGAGGCCTTTACGACTTGCCTATAGGTGTCTTCCTTAGGATAGCGTCATTTAAAGAACGAGGGTCTGCACGACGTAAAAAAAACCGAAAAAAAAACCGGAGGAGCCTGCGAAGATGAGGCCATTACGGCTCGCCTTTAGGTGTCTCCCGGATAGCGTCATTTAAAGAACGATGTCGGCACGACGTAAAAAAAGAAAACCGGAGGAGCCTGCCGAAGATGAGGCCATTAGGCTCGCCTTTAGGTGTCCTCCTCGAGATAGCGTCATTTAAAGAACGAAGGTCAGCCGATGCAAAAAAAATGGAAAAAAAACCGGAGGAGCCTGCGAAGATGAGGCCATTACGACTCGCCTTTAGGTGTCCTCCTCGGATAGCATCATTTAAAGAATAAGGGTCAGCACGTAGTAAAAAAAACCCGGAGGAGCCTGCCGAGATGAGGCCATTACGGCTCGCCTTTAGGTGTCCTCCTCGGGATAGCGTCATTTAAAGAACGAGGGTCAGCACGTAGTAAAAAAAAAACCGGAGGAGCCTGCCGATGATGAGGCCATTACGGCTCGCCTTTAGGTGTCCTCCTCGGGATAGCGTCATTTAAAGACGAGGGTCAGCACGACGTAAAAAAAAAAAAAAAACCGAGGAGCCTGCGGAAGATGAGCCATTACGGCTCGCTTTAGGTGTCCTCCTTGGGATAGCGTCATTTAAAGAACGAGGGTCAGCACAACGTAAAAAAAAATCGAAAAAAAAACCGAGGAGCCTGCCGAAGATGAGGCCATTACGGCTCGCCTTTAGGTGTCTCCCGGATAGCGTCATTTAAAGAACGATGTCGGCATGACGTAAAAAAAAAAGAATCGGAGGATCCTGCCGAAGATGAGGCCATTACGGCTCGCCTTAGGTGTCCTCCTCGGATAGCGTCATTTAAAGAACGAGGGTCAGCACGACGTAAAAAAAATGAAAAAAACCGGAGGAGCCTGCGAAGATGAGGCCATTACGACTCGCCTTTAGTGTCCTTCTAGGATAGCGTCATTTAAAGAACGAGGGTCAGCAAGACGTAAAAAAAACTGGAGGAGCCTGCCGAAGATGAGGCCATTACGCTCGCCTTTAGGTGTCCTCCTCGGATAGCGTCATTTAAAGAACGAGGTCAGCAGATGTAAAAAAAAACGAAAAAAAAACCGGAGGAGCCTGCCGAAGATGAGGCATTACGGCTCGCCTTTAGGTGTCCTCCTCGGGATAGGTCATTTAAAGAATAAGGGTCAGCACGTAGTAAAAAAAAATAAAAAAAACCGAGGATCCTACCGAAGATAGGCCATTACGGCTCGCCTTTAGGTGTCCTCTCGGATAGCGTCATTTAAGAACGAGGGTCAGCACGTAGTAAAAAAAAAAAAACCGAGGAGCCTGCCGAGATGAGGCCATTACGGCTCGCCTTTAGGTGTCCTCCTCGGGATAGCGTCATTTAAAGAACGAGGTCACCACGTAGTAAAAAAAAGAAATGAAAAAAAAAACGGAGGAGCCTACGAAGATGAGGCCATTACGGCTCGCCTTTAGGTGTCCTCCTCGGGATAGCGTCATTTAAAGAAGAGGGTCAGCACGTAGGAAAAAAAATCGGAGGAGCCTGCCAATGATGAGGCCATTATGGCTCGCCTTTTGGTGTCCTCCTCGGGATAGCGTCATTTAAAGAACGAGGGTCAGCACGACGTAAAAAAAATCGGAAAAAAAAACCAGAGGACCCTGCCGAGATGAGGCCTTACGACTCGCCTTTAGGTGTCCTCCTTAGGTTAGCGTCATTTAAAGAGCGAGGGTCTGCACGACGTAAAAAAAAAACGAAAAAAAAGGAGCAGCCTACCGAAGATGAGGCCATTACGGCTCGCCTTTAGGTGTCTCCTTGGGATAGCATCATTTAAAGAACGATGGTCAGCACGAGTAAAAAAATGCAAAAAAAAATCGGAGGAGCCTGCCGAAGATGAGGCCATTACGGCTCGCCTTTAGGTGTCCTCCTCGGGATAGCGTCATTTAAAGAAGAGGGTCAGCACAAGTAAAAAATAACAGAAAAAACCGGAGGAGCCTGCCGAAGATGAGGCCATTACGGCTCGCCTTTAGGTGTCCTCCTCGGGATAGCGTCATTTAAAGAACGAGGGTCAGCACGTAGTAAAAAAAAAAAAAAACCGGAGGAGCCTGCCGAAGATGAGGCCATTACGGCTCGCCTTTAGGTGTCCTCCTCGGGATAGCGTCATTTAAAGAACGAGGGTCAGCACGACGTAAAAAAAAATCGGAAAAAAAAAACCAGAGGAGCCTGCCGAAGATGAGGCCATTACGCTCGCCTTTAGGTGTCCTCCTAGGATAGCGTCATTTAAAGAACGAGGGTCAGCATGACGTAAAAAAAAACCGAAAAAAAAACCGGAGAGCCTACGAAGATGAGGCCATTACGGCTCGCCTTTAGGTGTCCTCTCGGATAGCGTCATTTAAAGAACGAGGGTCAGACGTAAAAAAAAAAACGGAGGAGCCTGCCGAAGATGAGGCCATTACGGCTCGCCTTTAGGTGTCCTCTCGGATAGCGTCATTTAAAGAACGAGGGTCAGCACGAGTAAAAAAAAAAAAAAACGGAGGAGCCTGCCGAAGATGAGGCCATTACGGCTCGCCTTTAGGTGTCCTCCTCGGATAGCGTCATTTAAAGAACGAGGTCAGCACGAGTAAAAAAAAAAAACCGAGGAGCTGCCGAAGATGAGGCCATTACGGCTCGCCTTTAGGTGTCTCCTCGGGATAGCGTCATTTAAAGAACGAGGGTCAGCACGATGTAAAAAACGCATAAAAAAACGGAGGAGCTGCAAGATAGGCATGGCTCCCTTTAGGTTCTCCTGGATGCGTCATTTAAAGAATGAGGGTCAGCCGTAGTAAAAAAAAGAAAAAAAACGGAGGAGCCTACCGAAGATGAGGCCATTACGGCTCGCCTTTAGGTGTCCTCCTCGGGATAGCGTCATTTAAAGAACGAGGGTCAGCACGTAGTAAAAAAAAAAACGGAGGAGCCTGCCGATGATGAGGCCATTACGGCTCGCCTTTAGGTGTCCTCCTCGGGATAGCGTCATTTAAGAACGAGGGTCAGCACGACGTAAAAAAAAAAAAAAACGGAGAGCCTACCGAAGATGAGGCCATTACGGCTCGCCTTTAGGTGTCCTCTCGGATAGCGTCATTTAAAGAACGAGGGTCAGCACGATGTAAAAAAAACGGCAAAAAAAACGGAGGAGCCTGCCGAAGATGAGGCCATTACGGCTCGCCTTTAGGTGTCCTCCTCGGGATAGGTCATTTAAAGAACGAGGGTCAGCACGAGTAAAAAAAAAAAAAAAAAACCGGAGGAGCCTGCCGAAGATGAGGCCATTACGGCTCGCCTTTAGGTGTCCTCCTCGGGATAGCGTCATTTAAAGAACGAGGGTCGCACGATAAAAAAAAAAAAAAAAGAGGAGCCTGCGAAGATGAGGCCATTACGGCTCCCTTTAGGTGTCCTCCTCGGATAGCGTCATTTAAAGAACGAGGGTCAGCACGTAGAAAAAAAAAAAACCGGAGGAGCCTGCGAGATGAGGCCATACGGCTCGCCTTTAGTTCCTCCTCGATAGCGTCATTTAAAGAACGAGGGTCAGCACGACGTAAAAAAAACGAAAAAAAAACGAGGAGCTCGAAGATGAGGCCATTACGACTCGCCTTTAGGTGTCCTCCTTAGGATAGCGTCATTTAAAGAACGAGGGTCAGCACGATGTAAAAAAAACAAAAAAAACTGGAGGAGCCTGCCGAAGATGAGGCCATTACGGCTCGCCTTTAGGTGTCCTCCTCGGGATAGCGTCATTTAAGAACGAGGGTCAGCAAGATGTAAAAAAAACGCATAAAAAACCGGAGGAGCCTGCCGAAGATGAGGCCATTACGGCTCGCCTTTAGGTGTCCTCCTCGGGATAGCGTCATTTAAAGAACGAGGGTCAGCACGATGTAAAAAAAATGAAAAAAAAACCGGAGGAGCCTCCGAAGATGAGGCCATTACGGCTCGCCTTTAGGTGTCCTCCTCGGGATAGCGTCATTTAAAGAACGAGGGTCAGCACGACGTAAAAAAAAACGGAAAAAAAACTGAGGAGCCTGCCGAAGATGAGGCCATTACGGCTCGCCTTTAGGTGTCCTCCTCGGGATAGCGTCATTTAAAGAACGAGGGTCAGCACGAGTAAAAAAACCAAAAAAAAACGGAGGAGCCTACCGAAGATGAGGCCATTACGGCTCGCCTTTAGGTGTCCTCCTCGGGATAGCGTCATTTAAAGAACGAGGGTCAGCACGATGTAAAAAAATAAAAAAACCGAGGAGCCTGCCGAAGATGAGGCCATTACGGCTCGCCTTTAGGTGTCCTCCTCGGGATAGCGTCATTTAAAGAACGAGGGTCAGCACGAGTAAAAAAAAAAAAAAACCGGAGAGCCTGCCGAAGATGAGGCCATTACGGCTCGCCTTTAGGTGTCCTCCTCGGGATAGCGTCATTTAAAGAACGAGGGTCAGCACGATGTAAAAAAAAAAAAAAAACGGAGGAGCCTGCCAAGATGAGGCCATTACGCTCGCCTTTAGGTGTCCTCCTCGGGATAGCGTCATTTAAAGAACGAGGGTCAGCACGAGTAAAAAAAAAAAAAAAACCGGAGGAGCCTGCCGAAGATGAGGCCATTACGCTCGCCTTTAGGTGTCCTCCTCGGGATAGCGTCATTTAAAGAACGAGGGTCAGCACGTAAAAAAAAAAAAAACGAGGAGCCTGCCGAAGATGAGGCCATTACGGCTCGCCTTTAGGTGTCCTCCTCGGGATAGCGTCATTTAAAGAACGAGGGTCAGCACGAGTAAAAAAAACGAAAAAAAAACCGAGGAGCCTGCCGAAGATGAGGCCATTACGGCTCGCCTTTAGGTGTCCTCCTCGGGATAGCGTCATTTAAAGAACGAGGGTCAGCACGATGTAAAAAAAATGAAAAAAAAACCGGAGGAGCCTGCCGAAGATGAGGCCATTACGGCTCGCCTTTAGGTGTCCTCCTCGGATAGCGTCATTTAAAGAACGAGGGTCAGCACGATGTAAAAAAAACAGAAAAAAAACCGGAGGAGCCTGCCGAAGATGAGGCCATTACGGCTCGCCTTTAGTGTCCTCCTCGGGATAGCGTCATTTAAAGAACGAGGGTCAGCACGTATAAAAAAAAAAAAAAACCGGAGGAGCCTGCCGAGATGAGGCCATTACGGCTCGCCTTTAGGTGTCCTCCTCGAGATAGCGTCATTTAAAGAACGAGGGTCAGCACGACGTAAAAAAAAAAAAAAAAAACCGAGGAGCCTGCCGAAGATGAGGCCATTACGGCTCGCCTTTAGGTGTCCTCCTCGGATAGCGTCATTTAAAGAACGAGGGTCAGCACGACGTAAAAAAAACGAAAAAAAACCGGAGGAGCCTGCCGAAGATGAGGCCATTACGGCTCGCCTTTAGGTGTCCTCTCGGGATAGCGTCATTTAAAGAACGAGGGTCAGCACGATGTAAAAAAAACGAAAAAAAACGGAGGAGCCTACCGAAGATGAGGCCATTACGGCTCGCCTTTAGGTGTCCTCCTCGGGATAGCGTCATTTAAAGAACGAGGGTCAGCACGTAGTAAAAAAAAAAAAAACCGGAGGAGCCTGCCGATGATGAGGCCATTACGGCTCGCTTTAGGTGTCCTCCTCGGATAGCGTCATTTAAAGAACGAGGGTCAGCACGTAGTAAAAAAAACGAAAAAAAACCGGAGGAGCCTGCCGAAGATGAGGCCATTACGGCTCGCCTTTAGGTGTCCTCCCAGGATAGCGTCATTTAAAGAACGAGGGTCGGCACGACGTAAAAAAAAAAAAAACCGGAGGACCTGCCGAAGATGGGCCATTACGGCTCGCCTTAGGTGTCCTCCTCGGATAGCGTCATTTAAAGAACGAGGGTCAGCACGACGTAAAAAAAAGAAAAAAAAACCGGAGGAGCCTGCCGAAGATGAGGCCATTACGGCTCGCCTTTAGGTGTCCTCCTGGATAGCGTCATTTAAGAACGAGGGTCAGCACGAGTAAAAAAAAACCTGGAGGAGCCTGCCGAAGATGAGGCCATTACGGCTCGCCTTTAGGTGTCCTCCTCGGGATAGCGTCATTTAAAGAACGAGGGTCAGCACGAGTAAAAAAAATGAAAAAAAACCGGAGGAGCCTGCGAAGATGAGGCCATTACGGCTCGCTTTAGGTGTCCTCCTCGGATAGCGTCATTTAAAGAACGAGGGTCAGCACGAGTAAAAAAAAAAAAAAAAACCGGAGGAGCCTGCCGAAGATGAGGCCATTACGGCTCGCCTTTAGGTGTCCTCCTCGGATAGCGTCATTTAAAGAACGAGGGTCAGCACGTAGTAAAAAAAAAAAAAAACCGGAGGAGCCTGCCGAAGATGAGGCCATTACGGCTCGCCTTTAGGTGTCCTCCTCGGGATAGCGTCATTTAAAGAACGAGGGTCAGCACGACGTAAAAAAAAAACGGAGGAGCCTGCCGAAGATGAGGCCATTACGGCTCGCCTTTAGGTGTCCTCCTCGGGATAGCGTCATTTAAAGAACGAGGGTCAGCACGACGTAAAAAAAATGAAAAAAAACGGAGGAGCCTGCCGAAGATGAGGCCATTACGGCTCGCCTTTAGGTGTCCTCCTCGGATAGCGTCATTTAAGAACGAGGGTCGCACGACGTAAAAAAAGAAAAAAAAACCGGAGGAGCCTGCGAAGATGAGGCCATTACGGCTCGCTTTAGGTGTCCTCCTCGGGATAGCGTCATTTAAAGAACGAGGGTCAGCACGACGTAAAAAAAAAAAAAAAAACCGGAGGAGCTGCCGAAGATGAGGCCATTACGCTCGCCTTTAGGTGTCCTCCTTGGATAGCGTCATTTAAAGAACGAGGGTCAGCACGAGTAAAAAAAACGAAAAAAACGGAGGAGCCTCCGAAGATGAGGCCATTACGGCTCGCCTTTAGGTGTCCTCCTCGGGATAGCGTCATTTAAAGAACGAGGGTCAGCACGAGTAAAAAAAAAAAAAAAAACCGGAGGAGCCTGCCGAAGATGAGGCCATTACGGCTCGCCTTTAGGTGTCCTCCTCGGGATAGCGTCATTTAAAGAACGAGGGTCAGCACGAGTAAAAAAAAAAAAAAAAAAACCGGAGGAGCCTGCCGAAGATGAGGCCATTACGGCTCGCCTTTAGGTGTCCTCTCGGGATAGCGTCATTTAAAGAACGAGGGTCAGCACGTAGTAAAAAAATGGAAAAAAAACCGGAGGAGCCTGCCGAAGATGAGGCCATTACGCTCGCCTTTAGGTGTCCTCCTCGGATAGCGTCATTTAAAGAACGAGGGTCAGCACGTAGTAAAAAAAACTGAAAAAAACGGAGGAGCCTGCCGAAGATGAGGCCATTACGGCTCGCCTTTAGGTGTCCTCCTCGGGATAGCGTCATTTAAAGAACGAGGGTCAGCACGAGTAAAAAAAAAAAAAACCGGAGGAGCCTGCCGAAGATGAGGCCATTACGGCTCGCCTTTAGGTGTCCTCCTCGGGATAGCGTCATTTAAAGAACGAGGGTCAGCACGACGTAAAAAAAATAAAAAAAAAACGGAGGAGCCTCCGAAGATGAGGCCATTACGACTCGCCTTTAGGTGTCCTCCTTAGGATAGCGTCATTTAAAGAACGAGGGTCTGCACGACGTAAAAAAAATGGAAAAAAAAACCGGAGGAGCCTGCCGAAGATGAGGCCATTACGCTCGCCTTTAGGTGTCCTCCTGGATAGCGTCATTTAAAGAACGAGGGTCAGCACGATGTAAAAAAAACGAAAAAAAAAACGGAGGAGCCTGCCGAAGATGAGGCCATTACGGCTCGCCTTTAGGTGTCCTCCTCGGGATAGCGTCATTTAAAGAACGAGGGTCAGCACGATGTAAAAAAAAAAAAAACGGAGGCCTGCCGAAGATGAGGCCATTACGGCTCGCCTTTAGGTGTCCTCCTCGGGATAGGTCATTTAAAGAACGAGGGTCAGCACGAGTAAAAAAAAAAAAAAAAAACCGGAGGAGCTGCCGAAGATGAGGCCATTACGCTCGCCTTTAGGTGTCCTCCTCGGATAGCGTCATTTAAAGAACGAGGGTCAGCACGAGTAAAAAAAAGAAAAAAACGAGGAGCTGCGAAGATGAGGCCATTACGGCTCGCCTTTAGGTGTCCTCTCGGATAGCGTCATTTAAAGAACGAGGGTCAGCACGAGTAAAAAAAATGAAAAAAAACCGGAGGAGCCTGCCGAAGATGAGGCCATTACGGCTCGCCTTTAGGTGTCCTCCTCGGATAGCGTCATTTAAAGAACGAGGGTCAGCACGAGTAAAAAAAGGAAAAAAAACCGAGGAGCCTGCCGAAGATGAGGCCATTACGCTCGCCTTTAGGTGTCCTCCTCGGATAGCGTCATTTAAAGAACGAGGGTCAGCACGACGTAAAAAAAACGAAAAAAAAACCGGAGGAGCCTGCCGAAGATGAGGCCATTACGGCTCGCCTTTAGGTGTCCTCCTCGGGATAGCGTCATTTAAAGAACGAGGGTCAGCACGATGTAAAAAAAACGCAAAAAAAACCGGAGGAGCCTGCCGAAGATGAGGCATTACGGCTCGCCTTTAGGTGTCCTCTCGGGATAGCGTCATTTAAAGAACGAGGGTCAGCACGTGTAAAAAAAAAAAAAAAAAAACGGAGGAGCCTGCCGAAGATGAGGCCATTACGGCTCGCCTTTAGGTGTCCTCCTCGGGATAGCGTCATTTAAAGAACGAGGGTCAGCACGTAGTAAAAAAAAAAAGAAAAAAAACCGGAGGAGCCTGCCGAAGATGAGGCCATTACGGCTCGCCTTTAGGTGTCCTCCTCGGGATAGCGTCATTTAAAGAACGAGGGTCAGCACGATGTAAAAAAAAAAAAAAAACCGGAGGAGCCTGCCGAGATGAGGCCATTACGGCTCGCCTTTAGGTGTCCTCCTCGGGATAGCGTCATTTAAAGAACGAGGGTCAGCACGACGTAAAAAAAACGAAAAAAAAACCGGAGGAGCCTGCCGAAGATGAGGCCATTACGGCTCGCCTTTAGGTGTCCTCCTTGGATAGCGTCATTTAAAGAACGAGGGTCAGCACGAGTAAAAAAAAGAAAAAAAAACGGAGGAGCCTGCCGAAGATGAGGCCATTACGGCTCGCCTTTAGGTGTCCTCCTCGGATAGCGTCATTTAAAGAACGAGGTCAGCACGAGTAAAAAAAACGAAAAAAAAACCGGAGGAGCCTGCCGAAGATGAGGCCATTACGGCTCGCCTTTAGGTGTCCTCCTCGGGATAGCGTCATTTAAAGAACGAGGGTCAGCACGAGTAAAAAAAAAAAAAAAAAACCGGAGGAGCCTGCCGAAGATGAGGCCATTACGGCTCGCCTTTAGGTGTCCTCCTCGGGATAGCGTCATTTAAAGAACGAGGGTCAGCACGAGTAAAAAAAAAAAAAAAAACCGGAGGAGCCTGCCGAAGATGAGGCCATTACGGCTCGCCTTTAGGTGTCCTCCTCGGGATAGCGTCATTTAAAGAACGAGGGTCAGCACGAGTAAAAAAAGAAAAAAAACCGGAGGAGCCTGCCGAAGATGAGGCCATTACGGCTCGCCTTTAGGTGTCCTCCTCGGGATAGCGTCATTTAAAGAACGAGGGTCAGCACGAGTAAAAAAAAAAAAAAAACCGGAGGAGCCTCCGAAGATGAGGCCATTACGGCTCGCCTTTAGGTGTCCTCCTCGGGATAGCGTCATTTAAAGAACGAGGGTCAGCACGAGTAAAAAAAAAAAAAAAAACCGGAGGAGCCTGCCGAAGATGAGGCCATTACGGCTCGCCTTTAGGTGTCCTCCTCGGGATAGCGTCATTTAAAGAACGAGGGTCAGCACGACGTAAAAAAAATGAAAAAAAAACGGAGGAGCCTGCCGAAGATGAGGCCATTACGGCTCGCCTTTAGGTGTCCTCCTTGGATAGCGTCATTTAAAGAACGAGGGTCAGCACGATGTAAAAAAAAAGAAAAAAAACCGGAGGAGCCTGCCGAAGATGAGGCCATTACGGCTCGCCTTTAGGTGTCCTCCTCGGGATAGCGTCATTTAAAGAACGAGGGTCAGCACGAGTGAAAAAAAAAACGAAAAAAAAAACCGGAGGAGCCTACCGAAGATGAGGCCATTACGGCTCGCCTTTAGGTGTCCTCCTCGGGATAGCGTCATTTAAAGAACGAGGGTCAGCACGTGTAAAAAAAAAAAAAAAAAACCGGAGGAGCCTGCCGAAGATGAGGCCATTACGGCTCGCCTTTAGGTGTCCTCCTCGGGATAGCGTCATTTAAAGAACGAGGGTCAGCACGAGTAAAAAAAATGAAAAAAAAACCGGAGGAGCCTGCCGAAGATGAGGCCATTACGCTCGCCTTTAGGTGTCCTCCTCGGATAGCGTCATTTAAAGAACGAGGGTCAGCACGAGTAAAAAAAAAAAAAAAAACCGGAGGAGCCTGCCGAAGATGAGGCCATTACGGCTCGCCTTTAGGTGTCCTCCTCGGATAGCGTCATTTAAAGAACGAGGGTCAGCACGAGTAAAAAAAAACTGAAAAAAAAACCGGAGGAGCCTGCCGAAGATGAGGCCATTACGGCTCGCCTTTAGGTGTCCTCCTCGGGATAGCGTCATTTAAAGAACGAGGGTCAGCACGAGTAAAAAAATAAAAAAAACCGGAGGAGCCTGCCGAAGATGAGGCCATTACGGCTCGCCTTTAGGTGTCCTCCTCGGGATAGCGTCATTTAAAGAACGAGGGTCAGCACGAGTAAAAAAAAAACAAAAAAAAACCGGAGGAGCCTGCCGAAGATGAGGCCATTACGGCTCGCCTTTAGGTGTCCTCCTTCGGATAGCGTCATTTAAAGAACGAGGGTCAGCACGTAGTAAAAAAAAGAAAAAAAAACGGAGGAGCCTACCGAAGATGAGGCCATTACGGCTCGCCTTTAGGTGTCCTCCTCGGGATAGCGTCATTTAAAGAACGAGGGTCAGCACGAGTAAAAAAATGGAAAAAAAAATCGGAGGAGCCTGCCGAAGATGAGGCCATTACGGCTCGCCTTTAGGTGTCCTCCTCAGGATAGCGTCATTTAAAGAACGAGGGTCAGCACGACGTAAAAAAAACGGAAAAAAAAACCGGAGGAGCCTGCGAAGATGAGGCCATTACGGCTCGCCTTTAGGTGTCCTCCTCGGGATAGCGTCATTTAAAGAACGAGGGTCAGCACGAGTAAAAAAAAAAAAAAAAACGGAGGAGCCTGCCGAAGATGAGGCCATTACGGCTCGCCTTTAGGTGTCCTCCTCGGGATAGCGTCATTTAAAGAACGAGGGTCAGCACGAGTAAAAAAAAGAAAAAAAAACCGGAGGAGCCTGCCGAAGATGAGGCCATTACGGCTCGCCTTTAGGTGTCCTCCTCGGGATAGCGTCATTTAAAGAATGAGGGTCAGCACGTAGTAAAAAAAACGAAAAAAAACGGAGGAGCCTACGAAGATGAGGCCATTACGGCTCGCCTTTAGGTGTCCTCCTCGGGATAGCGTCATTTAAAGAACGAGGGTCAGCACGAGTAAAAAAAAAAAAAAACGGAGGAGCCTGCCGAAGATGAGGCCATTACGGCTCGCCTTTAGGTGTCCTCCTCGGATAGCGTCATTTAAAGAACGAGGGTCAGCACGAGTAAAAAAAAAAAAAAAAACCGGAGGAGCCTGCCGAAGATGAGGCCATTACGGCTCGCCTTTAGGTGTCCTCCTCGGATAGCGTCATTTAAAGAACGAGGTCAGCACGAGTAAAAAAAACAAAAAAAAACCGGAGGAGCCTGCCGAAGATGAGGCCATTACGGCTCGCCTTTAGGTGTCCTCCTCGGGATAGCGTCATTTAAAGAACGAGGGTCAGCACGAGTAAAAAAATAAAAAAAAACCGGAGGAGCCTGCCGAAGATGAGGCCATTACGGCTCGCCTTTAGGTGTCCTCCTCGGATAGCGTCATTTAAAGAACGAGGGTCAGCACGAGTAAAAAAAAAAAAAAAACCGGAGGAGCCTGCCGAAGATGAGGCCATTACGGCTCGCCTTTAGGTGTCCTCCTCGGGATAGCGTCATTTAAAGAACGAGGGTCAGCACGAGTAAAAAAAAAAAAAAAAACCGGAGGAGCCTGCCGAAGATGAGGCCATTACGGCTCGCCTTTAGGTGTCCTCCTCGGATAGCGTCATTTAAAGAACGAGGGTCAGCACGAGTAAAAAAAATGAAAAAAAAACCGGAGGAGCCTGCCGAAGATGAGGCCATTACGGCTCGCCTTTAGGTGTCCTCCTCGGGATAGCGTCATTTAAAGAACGAGGGTCAGCACGATGTAAAAAAAATGAAAAAAAACCGGAGGAGCCTGCCGAAGATGAGGCCATTACGGCTCGCCTTTAGGTGTCCTCCTCGGGATAGCGTCATTTAAAGAACGAGGGTCAGCACGTAGTAAAAAAAAAACCGGAGGAGCCTCCGAAGATGAGGCCATTACGGCTCGCCTTTAGGTGTCCTCCTCGGATAGCGTCATTTAAAGAACGAGGGTCAGCACGAGTAAAAAAAAAAAAAAACCGGAGGAGCCTGCGAAGATGAGGCCATTACGCTCGCCTTTAGGTGTCCTCCTCGGGATAGCGTCATTTAAAGAACGAGGGTCAGCACGAGTAAAAAAAAAAAAAAAAAACGGAGGAGCCTGCCGAAGATGAGGCCATTACGGCTCGCCTTTAGGTGTCCTCCTCGGATAGCGTCATTTAAAGAACGAGGGTCAGCACGAGTAAAAAAAAAAAAAAAAACCGGAGGAGCCTGCCGAAGATGAGGCCATTACGGCTCGCCTTTAGGTGTCCTCCTCGGGATAGCGTCATTTAAAGAACGAGGGTCAGCACGATGTAAAAAAAATAAAAAAAAACCGGAGGAGCCTGCCGAAGATGAGGCCATTACGGCTCGCCTTTAGGTGTCCTCCTCGGGATAGCGTCATTTAAAGAACGAGGGTCAGCACGAGTAAAAAAAATAAAAAAAACCGGAGGAGCCTGCCGAAGATGAGGCCATTACGGCTCGCCTTTAGGTGTCCTCCTCGGGATAGCGTCATTTAAAGAAGAGGGTCAGCACGAGTAAAAAAAAACAAAAAAAAACCGGAGGAGCCTGCCGAAGATGAGGCCATTACGGCTCGCCTTTAGGTGTCCTCCTCGGGATAGCGTCATTTAAAGAACGAGGGTCAGCACGAGTAAAAAAAACGAAAAAAAACCGGAGGAGCCTGCCGAAGATGAGGCCATTACGGCTCGCCTTTAGGTGTCCTCCTCGGGATAGCGTCATTTAAAGAACGAGGGTCAGCACGAGTAAAAAAAATAAAAAAAAAACCGGAGGAGCCTGCCGAAGATGAGGCCATTACGGCTCTCCTTTAGGTGTCCTCCTCGGGATAGCGTCATTTAAAGAACGAGGGTCAGCACGACGTAAAAAAAAATGAAAAAAAAACGGAGGAGCCTACCGAAGATGAGGCCATTACGGCTCGCCTTTAGGTGTCCTCCTCGGGATAGCGTCATTTAAAGAACGAGGGTCAGCACGAGTAAAAAAAAACAAAAAAAAACGGAGGAGCCTGCCGAAGATGAGGCCATTACGGCTCGCCTTTAGGTGTCCTCCTCGGGATAGCGTCATTTAAAGAACGAGGGTCAGCACGAGTAAAAAAAAAAAAAAAAACCGGAGGAGCCTGCCGAAGATGAGGCCATTACGGCTCGCCTTTAGGTGTCCTCCTCGGGATAGCGTCATTTAAAGAACGAGGGTCAGCACGAGTAAAAAAAAATAAAAAAAACCGAGGAGCCTGCCGAAGATGAGGCCATTACGGCTCGCCTTTAGGTGTCCTCCTCGGGATAGCGTCATTTAAAGAACGAGGGTCAGCACGAGTAAAAAAAAAAAAAAAAAACCGGAGGAGCCTGCCGAAGATGAGGCCATTACGGCTCGCCTTTAGGTGTCCTCCTGGATAGCGTCATTTAAAGAACGAGGGTCAGCACGAGTAAAAAAAATGAAAAAAAACCGGAGGAGCCTGCCGAAGATGAGGCCATTACGGCTCGCCTTTAGGTGTCCTCCTCGGATAGCGTCATTTAAAGAACGAGGGTCAGCACGAGTAAAAAAAATCAAAAAAAAAACCGGAGGAGCCTGCCGAAGATGAGGCCATTACGGCTCGCCTTTAGGTGTCCTCCTCGGGATAGCGTCATTTAAAGAACGAGGGTCAGCACGATGTAAAAAAAAAGAAAAAAAAACCGGAGGAGCCTGCCGAAGATGAGGCCATTACGGCTCGCCTTTAGGTGTCCTCCTCGGGATAGCGTCATTTAAAGAACGAGGGTCAGCACGAGTAAAAAAAATGAAAAAAACCGGAGGAGCCTCCGAAGATGAGGCCATTACGGCTCGCCTTTAGGTGTCCTCCTCGGATAGCGTCATTTAAAGAACGAGGGTCAGCACGAGTAAAAAAAACGAAAAAAAACCGGAGGAGCCTGCCGAAGATGAGGCCATTACGGCTCGCCTTTAGGTGTCCTCCTCGGGATAGCGTCATTTAAAGAACGAGGGTCAGCACGAGTAAAAAAAAGAAAAAAAAAACCGGAGGAGCCTACCGAAGATGAGGCCATTACGGCTCGCCTTTAGGTGTCCTCCTCGGGATAGCGTCATTTAAAGAACGAGGGTCAGCACGATGTAAAAAAAACAAAAAAAAAACCGGAGGAGCCTGCCGAAGATGAGGCCATTACGGCTCGCCTTTAGGTGTCCTCCTCGGATAGCGTCATTTAAAGAACGAGGGTCAGCACGAGTAAAAAAAAAGAAAAAAAACGGAGGAGCCTGCCGAAGATGAGGCCATTACGGCTCGCCTTTAGGTGTCCTCCTCGGATAGCGTCATTTAAAGAACGAGGGTCAGCACGTAGTAAAAAAAAAAACGGAGGAGCCTGCCGAAGATGAGGCCATTACGGCTCGCCTTTAGGTGTCCTCCTCGGGATAGCGTCATTTAAAGAACGAGGGTCAGCACGACGTAAAAAAAATGAAAAAAAAACCGGAGGAGCCTACCGAAGATGAGGCCATTACGGCTCGCCTTTAGGTGTCCTCCTTGGATAGCGTCATTTAAAGAACGAGGGTCAGCACGAGTAAAAAAAAATGAAAAAAAAACCGGAGGAGCCTACCGAAGATGAGGCCATTACGGCTCGCCTTTAGGTGTCCTCCTCGGGATAGCGTCATTTAAAGAACGAGGGTCAGCACGATGTAAAAAAAAATAAAAAAAACCGGAGGAGCCTGCCGAAGATGAGGCCATTACGGCTCGCCTTTAGGTGTCCTCCTCGGGATAGCGTCATTTAAAGAACGAGGGTCAGCACGTAGTAAAAAAAAAAACGGAGGAGCCTCCGAAGATGAGGCCATTACGGCTCGCCTTTAGGTGTCCTCCTCGGATAGCGTCATTTAAAGAACGAGGGTCAGCACGAGTAAAAAAAAAAAAAAACCGGAGGAGCCTGCCGAAGATGAGGCCATTACGGCTCGCCTTTAGGTGTCCTCCTCGGGATAGCGTCATTTAAAGAACGAGGGTCAGCACGAGTAAAAAAAAATGAAAAAAAACCGGAGGAGCCTGCCGAAGATGAGGCCATTACGGCTCGCCTTTAGGTGTCCTCCTCGGGATAGCGTCATTTAAAGAACGAGGGTCAGCACGACGTAAAAAAAAAGAAAAAAAAACGGAGGAGCCTGCCGAAGATGAGGCCATTACGGCTCGCCTTTAGGTGTCCTCCTCGGATAGCGTCATTTAAAGAACGAGGGTCAGCACGAGTAAAAAAAAAAAAAAAAAAACCGGAGGAGCCTGCCGAAGATGAGGCCATTACGGCTCGCCTTTAGGTGTCCTCCTCGGGATAGCGTCATTTAAAGAACGAGGGTCAGCACGATGTAAAAAAAATGAAAAAAAAAACCGGAGGAGCCTGCCGAAGATGAGGCCATTACGGCTCGCCTTTAGGTGTCCTCCTCGGGATAGCGTCATTTAAAGAACGAGGGTCAGCACGAGTAAAAAAAACAAAAAAAAACCGGAGGAGCCTGCCGAAGATGAGGCCATTACGGCTCGCCTTTAGGTGTCCTCCTCGGATAGCGTCATTTAAAGAACGAGGGTCAGCACGAGTAAAAAAAAAAAAAAAAAAAACCGGAGGAGCCTGCCGAAGATGAGGCCATTACGGCTCGCCTTTAGGTGTCCTCCTCGGATAGCGTCATTTAAAGAACGAGGGTCAGCACGAGTAAAAAAAATGAAAAAAAAACCGGAGGAGCCTGCCGAAGATGAGGCCATTACGGCTCGCCTTTAGGTGTCCTCCTCGGGATAGCGTCATTTAAAGAACGAGGGTCAGCACGAGTAAAAAAAAAACAAAAAAAAACGGAGGAGCCTGCCGAAGATGAGGCCATTACGGCTCGCCTTTAGGTGTCCTCCTCGGGATAGCGTCATTTAAAGAACGAGGGTCAGCACGAGTAAAAAAAAAAAAAAAAACCGGAGGAGCCTGCCGAAGATGAGGCCATTACGGCTCGCCTTTAGGTGTCCTCCTCGGGATAGCGTCATTTAAAGAACGAGGGTCAGCACGTAGTAAAAAAAAAAAAAACCGGAGGAGCCTGCCGAGATGAGGCCATTACGGCTCGCCTTTAGGTGTCCTCCTCGGATAGCGTCATTTAAAGAACGAGGGTCAGCACGAGTAAAAAAAATGGAAAAAAAACCGGAGGAGCCTGCCGAAGATGAGGCCATTACGGCTCGCCTTTAGGTGTCCTCCTCGGATAGCGTCATTTAAAGAACGAGGGTCAGCACGAGTAAAAAAAAAGAAAAAAAACCGGAGGAGCCTGCCGAAGATGAGGCCATTACGGCTCGCCTTTAGGTGTCCTCCTCGGGATAGCGTCATTTAAAGAACGAGGGTCAGCACGAGTAAAAAAAAAAAAAAAAACCGGAGGAGCCTGCCGAAGATGAGGCCATTACGGCTCGCCTTTAGGTGTCCTCCTCGGGATAGCGTCATTTAAAGAACGAGGGTCAGCACGATGTAAAAAAAAACGAAAAAAAACCGGAGGAGCCTGCCGAAGATGAGGCCATTACGGCTCGCCTTTAGGTGTCCTCCTCGGGATAGCGTCATTTAAAGAACGAGGGTCAGCACGAGTAAAAAAAAATAAAAAAAACGGAGGAGCCTGCCGAAGATGAGGCCATTACGGCTCGCCTTTAGGTGTCCTCCTCGGGATAGCGTCATTTAAAGAACGAGGGTCAGCACGAGTAAAAAAAATGAAAAAAAAAACCGGAGGAGCCTGCCGAAGATGAGGCCATTACGGCTCGCCTTTAGGTGTCCTCCTCGGGATAGCGTCATTTAAAGAACGAGGGTCAGCACGAGTAAAAAAAACGAAAAAAAAAAACCGGAGGAGCCTGCCGAAGATGAGGCCATTACGGCTCGCCTTTAGGTGTCCTCCTCGGGATAGCGTCATTTAAAGAACGAGGGTCAGCACGAGTAAAAAAAATGAAAAAAAAACCGGAGGAGCCTGCCGAAGATGAGGCCATTACGGCTCGCCTTTAGGTGTCCTCCTCGGGATAGCGTCATTTAAAGAACGAGGGTCAGCACGAGTAAAAAAAAATGAAAAAAAAACCGGAGGAGCCTGCCGAAGATGAGGCCATTACGGCTCGCCTTTAGGTGTCCTCCTCGGATAGCGTCATTTAAAGAACGAGGGTCAGCACGAGTAAAAAAAATGAAAAAAAAACCGGAGGAGCCTCCGAAGATGAGGCCATTACGGCTCGCCTTTAGGTGTCCTCCTCGGGATAGCGTCATTTAAAGAACGAGGGTCAGCACGAGTAAAAAAAAAAAAAAAAACCGGAGGAGCCTGCCGAAGATGAGGCCATTACGGCTCGCCTTTAGGTGTCCTCCTCGGGATAGCGTCATTTAAAGAACGAGGGTCAGCACGAGTAAAAAAAAAAAAAAAACCGGAGGAGCCTGCCGAAGATGAGGCCATTACGGCTCGCCTTTAGGTGTCCTCCTCGGGATAGCGTCATTTAAAGAACGAGGGTCAGCACGATGTAAAAAAAAATAAAAAAAACCGGAGGAGCCTGCCGAAGATGAGGCCATTACGGCTCGCCTTTAGGTGTCCTCCTCGGATAGCGTCATTTAAAGAACGAGGGTCAGCACGATGTAAAAAAAAACAAAAAAAAACCGGAGGAGCCTGCCGAAGATGAGGCCATTACGGCTCGCCTTTAGGTGTCCTCCTCGGGATAGCGTCATTTAAAGAACGAGGGTCAGCACGAGTAAAAAAAAACGAAAAAAAAACCGGAGGAGCCTGCCGAAGATGAGGCCATTACGGCTCGCCTTTAGGTGTCCTCCTCGGATAGCGTCATTTAAAGAACGAGGGTCAGCACGAGTAAAAAAAAAAAAAAAAAACCGGAGGAGCCTGCCGAAGATGAGGCCATTACGGCTCGCCTTTAGGTGTCCTCCTCGGGATAGCGTCATTTAAAGAACGAGGGTCAGCACGAGTAAAAAAAAAAAAAAAAAACGGAGGAGCCTGCCGAAGATGAGGCCATTACGGCTCGCCTTTAGGTGTCCTCCTCGGATAGCGTCATTTAAAGAACGAGGGTCAGCACGACGTAAAAAAAATGAAAAAAAAACCGGAGGAGCCTGCCGAAGATGAGGCCATTACGGCTCGCCTTTAGGTGTCCTCCTCGGATAGCGTCATTTAAAGAACGAGGGTCAGCACGAGTAAAAAAAAATGAAAAAAAAACCGGAGGAGCCTGCCGAAGATGAGGCCATTACGGCTCGCCTTTAGGTGTCCTCCTCGGATAGCGTCATTTAAAGAACGAGGGTCAGCACGAGTAAAAAAAACAAAAAAAAACGGAGGAGCCTGCCGAAGATGAGGCCATTACGGCTCGCCTTTAGGTGTCCTCCTCGGGATAGCGTCATTTAAAGAACGAGGGTCAGCACGAGTAAAAAAAAAAAAAAAAACCGGAGGAGCCTGCCGAAGATGAGGCCATTACGGCTCGCCTTTAGGTGTCCTCCTCGGGATAGCGTCATTTAAAGAACGAGGGTCAGCACGACGTAAAAAAAAATGAAAAAAAACCGGAGGAGCCTGCCGAAGATGAGGCCATTACGGCTCGCCTTTAGGTGTCCTCCTCGGATAGCGTCATTTAAAGAACGAGGGTCAGCACGAGTAAAAAAAATGAAAAAAAAACCGGAGGAGCCTGCCGAAGATGAGGCCATTACGGCTCGCCTTTAGGTGTCCTCCTCGGGATAGCGTCATTTAAAGAACGAGGGTCAGCACGAGTAAAAAAAAATGAAAAAAAAACCGGAGGAGCCTACCGAAGATGAGGCCATTACGGCTCGCCTTTAGGTGTCCTCCTCGGATAGCGTCATTTAAAGAACGAGGGTCAGCACGAGTAAAAAAAGAAAAAAAACGGAGGAGCCTGCCGAAGATGAGGCCATTACGGCTCGCCTTTAGGTGTCCTCCTCGGATAGCGTCATTTAAAGAACGAGGGTCAGCACGAGTAAAAAAAAACAAAAAAAAACCGGAGAGCCTCCGAAGATGAGGCCATTACGGCTCGCCTTTAGGTGTCCTCCTCGGGATAGCGTCATTTAAAGAACGAGGGTCAGCACGAGTAAAAAAAATGAAAAAAAACCGGAGGAGCCTGCCGAAGATGAGGCCATTACGGCTCGCCTTTAGGTGTCCTCCTCGGATAGCGTCATTTAAAGAACGAGGGTCAGCACGAGTAAAAAAAAAAAAAAAAAACCGGAGGAGCCTGCCGAAGATGAGGCCATTACGGCTCGCCTTTAGGTGTCCTCCTCGGATAGCGTCATTTAAAGAACGAGGGTCAGCACGATGTAAAAAAAATGAAAAAAAAAACCGGAGGAGCCTGCCGAAGATGAGGCCATTACGGCTCGCCTTTAGGTGTCCTCCTCGGGATAGCGTCATTTAAAGAACGAGGGTCAGCACGAGTAAAAAAATGAAAAAAAAACCGGAGGAGCCTGCCGAAGATGAGGCCATTACGGCTCGCCTTTAGGTGTCCTCCTCGGATAGCGTCATTTAAAGAACGAGGGTCAGCACGAGTAAAAAAAAAAAAAAAACGGAGGAGCCTGCCGAAGATGAGGCCATTACGGCTCGCCTTTAGGTGTCCTCCTCGGGATAGCGTCATTTAAAGAACGAGGGTCAGCACGAGTAAAAAAAAAAAAAAAAAACCGAGGAGCCTGCCGAAGATGAGGCCATTACGGCTCGCCTTTAGGTGTCCTCCTGGATAGCGTCATTTAAAGAACGAGGGTCTGCACGATGTAAAAAAAATGAAAAAAAACCGGAGAGCCTACCGAAGATGAGGCCATTACGGCTCGCCTTTAGGTGTCCTCCTCGGGATAGCGTCATTTAAAGAACGAGGGTCAGCACGATGTAAAAAAAATGGCAAAAAAAAACCGGAGGAGCCTGCCGAAGATGAGGCCATTACGGCTCGCCTTTAGGTGTCCTCCTCGGGATAGCGTCATTTAAAGAATGAGGGTCAGCACGTAGTGAAAAAAAATGAAAAAAAAACCGGAGGAGCCTACCGAAGATGAGGCCATTACGGCTCGCCTTTAGGTGTCCTCCTCGGGATAGCGTCATTTAAAGAACGAGGGTCAGCACGTAGTAAAAAAAAAAAACGGAGGAGCCTGCCGATGATGAGGCCATTACGGCTCGCCTTTAGGTGTCCTCCTCGGATAGCGTCATTTAAAGAACGAGGGTCAGCACGACGTAAAAAAAATGAAAAAAAAAACCGAGGAGCCTGCCGAAGATGAGGCCATTACGACTCCCTTTAGGTGTCCTCCTTAGGATAGCGTCATTTAAAGAACGAGGGTCTGCATGACGTAAAAAAAAACGAAAAAAAACCGGAGCAGCCTACCGAAGATGAGGCCATTACGGCTCGCCTTTAGGTGTCCTCCTCGGGATAGCGTCATTTAAGAACGAGGGTCAGCACGATGTAAAAAAAATGGAAAAAAAAACCGGAGAGCCTGCCGAAGATGAGGCCATTACGGCTCGCCTTTAGGTGTCCTCCTCGGATAGCGTCATTTAAAGAAGAGGGTCAGCACGAGTAAAAAAAATGAAAAAAAACCGGAGGAGCCTACCGAAGATGAGGCCATTACGGCTCGCCTTTAGGTGTCCTCCTCGGATAGCGTCATTTAAAGAAGAGGGTCAGCACGTAGTAAAAAAAATGAAAAAAAAACGGAGAGCCTACCGAAGATGAGGCCATTACGGCTCGCCTTTAGGTGTCCTCCTAGGATAGCGTCATTTAAAGAACGAGGGTCAGCACGAGTAAAAAAAAAAAAAAAAAACGAGGAGCCTGCCGAAGATGAGGCCATTACGACTCCCTTTAGGTGTCCTCCTAGGATAGCGTCATTTAAAGAACGAGGGTCGCAGACGTAAAAAAAACGAAAAAAAACCGGAGAGCCTACCGAAGATGAGGCCATTACGGCTCGCCTTTAGGTGTCCTCCTCGGGATAGCGTCATTTAAGAACGAGGGTCAGCAAGATGTAAAAAAAATGGCATAAAAAAAACCGGAGGAGCCTGCGAAGATGAGGCCATACGGCTCGCCTTTAGGTGTCCTCCTCGGGATCGCGTCATTTAAAGAATGAGGGTCAGCACGAGTGAAAAAAACTGAAAAAAAAACCGGAGGAGCCTACCGAAGATGAGGCCATTACGGCTCGCCTTTAGGTGTCCTCCTCGGATAGCGTCATTTAAAGAACGAGGGTCAGCACGTAGTAAAAAAAAAACGGAGGAGCCTGCCGATGATGAGGCCATTACGGCTCGCCTTTAGGTGTCCTCCTCAGGATAGCGTCATTTAAAGAACGAGGGTCAGCACGACGTAAAAAAAATGAAAAAAAAAACCGAGGAGCCTGCGAAGATGAGGCCATTACGACTCTCCTTTAGGTGTCCTCCTTAGGATAGCGTCATTTAAAGAACGAGGGTCTGCATGACGTAAAAAAAAACCGAAAAAAACCGAGCAGCCTACCGAAGAGAGGCCGTTACGGCTCGCCTTTAGGTGTCCTCCTCGGGATAGCGTCATTTCAAGAACGAGGGTCAGCAAGATGTAAAAAAATGGCATAAAAAAGAACCGGAGGAGCCTGCCGAAGATGAGGCCATCACGGCTCGCCTTTAGGTGTCCTCCTCGGATCGCGTCATTTAAAGAATGAGGGTCAGCACGGGTGAAAAAAAACTGAAAAAAAACCGGAGGAGCCTACCGAAGATGAGGCCATTACGGCTCGCCTTTAGGTGTCCTCCTCGGGATAGCGTCATTTAAAGAATGAGGGTTAGCACGTAGTGAAAAAAAAACGAAAAAAAAACTGGAAGAGCCTACCGAAGATGAGGCCATTACGGCTCGCCTTTAGGTGTCCTCCTAGGATAGCGTCATTTAAAGAACGAGGGTCAGCACGACGTAAAAAAAATTGGAAAAAAAAAACCAAGGAGCCTGCCGAAGATGAGGCCATTACGACTCTCCTTTAGGTGTCCTCCTTAGGATAGCATCATTTAAAGAACGAGGGTCTGCATGACGTAAAAAAAAACCGAAAAAAAACCGGAGCAGCCTACCGAAGATGAGGCCATACGGCTCACCTTTAGGTGTCCTCCTCGGGATAGCGTCATTTCAAGAACGAGGGTCAGCAAGATGTAAAAAAAATGGCATAAAAAAAACCGGAGGAGCCTGTCGAAGATGAGGCCATCACGGCTCGCCTTTAGGTGTCCTCCTCGGGATCGCGTCATTTAAAGAATGAGGGTCAGCACGGTGAAAAAAAACTGAAAAAAAAAACCGGAGGAGCCTACCGAAGATGAGGCCATTACGGCTCGCCTTTAGGTGTCCTCCTCGAGATAGCGTCATTTAAAGAACGAGGGTCAGCACGTAGTAAAAAAAAAACTGGAGGAGCCTGCCGATGATGAGGCCATTACGGCTCGCCTTTATGTGTCCTCCTCAGGATAGCGTCATTTAAAGAACGAGGGTCAGCACGATGTAAAAAAAAATTGGAAAAAAAAAACCGGAGGAGCCTGCCGAAGATGAGGCCATTACGACTCTCCTTTAGGTGTCCTCCTTAGGATAGGTCTTTAAAGAACGAGGGTCTGCATGTCGTAAAAAAAACCAAAAAAAAAAACGGAGCAGCCTACCGAAGATGAGGCCACTACGGCTCGCCTTTAGGTGTACTCCTCAGGATAACATCATTTAAAGAACGAGGGTCAGTACGATGTAAAAAAAATGGCATAAAAAAAACCGGAGGACCTGCCGAAGATGAGGCCATTACGGCTCGCCTTTAGGTGTCCTCCTCGGGATAGCGTCATTTAAAGAACGAGGGTCAGCACGTAGTAAAAAAAAAAATCGGAGGAGCCTGCCGATGATGAGGCCATTACGGCTCGCCTTTAGGTGTCCTCCTCGGGTTAGCTTCATTTAAAGAACGAGGGTCAGCACGACGTAAAAAAAATCAGAAAAAAAAACCAGAGGTGCCTGCCGAAGATGAGACCATTACGACTCGCCTTTAGGTGTCCTCCTTAGGATAGCGTCATTTAAAGAACAAGGATCTGCATGATGTAAAAAAAACTGGAAAAAAAACCGGAGCAGCCTACCGAAGATGAGGCCATTACGGCTCGCTTTAGGTGTCCTCCTCGGGATAGCATCATTTAAAGAACGAGGGTCAGTACGATGTAAAAAAAATGGCATAAAAAAAACCGGAGGAGCCTGCCGAAGATGAGGCCATTACGGCTCGACTTTAGGTTCCTCCTCGGGATAGCGTCATTTAAAGAATGAGGGTCAGCACGTAGTGAAAAAAAATCAGAAAAAAAACCGGAGGAGCCTACCGAAGATGAGGCCATTACGGCTCGCCTTTAGGTGTCCTCCTCGGGATAGCGTCATTTAAAGAACGAGGTCAGCACGTAGTAAAAAAAAAAACGGAGAAGCCTGCCGATGATGAGGCCATTACGGCTCGCCTTTAGGTGTCCTCCTCAGGATAGCGTCATTTAAAGAACGAGGGTCAGCACGACGTAAAAAAAATTGAAAAAAAAAACCGAAGGAGCCTGCTGAAGATGAGGCCATTACGACTCTCCTTTAGGTATCCTCCTTAGGATAGCGTCATTTAAAGAACGAGGGTCTGCATGACGTAAAAAAAAACCGAAAAAAAACCGAGCAGCCTACCGAAGAGAGGCCGTTACGGCTCGCCTTTAGGTGTCCTCCTCGGGATAGCGTCATTTCAAGAACGAGGGTCAGCAAGATGTAAAAAAAATGGCATAAAAAAAACCGGAGGAGCCTGCCGAAGATGAGGCCATCACGGCTCGCCTTTAGGTGTCCTCCTCAGGATCGCGTCATTTAAAGAATGAGGGTCAGCACGGGTGAAAAAAAACTGAAAAAAAACCGGAGGAGCCTACCGAAGATGAGGCATTACGGCTCGCCTTTAGGTGTCCTCCTCGGGATAGCGTCATTTAAAGATGAGGGTTAGCACGTAGTGAAAAAAAAAATCGGAAAAAAAAACTTGAAGAGCCTACCGAAGATGAGGCCATTACGGCTCGCCTTTAGGTGTCCTCCTTAGGATAGCGTCATTTAAAGAACGAGGGTCAGCACGACGTAAAAAAAATTGGAAAAAAAAAACCAAGGAGCCTGCCGAAGATGAGGCCATTACGACTCTCCTTTGGTGTCCTCCTTAGGATAGCGTCATTTAAAGAACGAGGGTCTGCATGACGTAAAAAAAACCGAAAAAAAACCGGAGCAGCCTACCGAAGATGAGGCCAGTACGGCTCAGCTTTAGGTGTCCTCCTCGGATAGCGTCATTTCAAGAACGAGGGTCAGCAAGATGTAAAAAAAATGGCATAAAAAAAACCGGAGGAGCCTGTCGAAGATTAGGCCATCACGGCTCGCCTTTAGGTGTCCTCCTCGGGATAGCATCATTTAAAGAACGAGGGTCAGTACGATGTAAAAAAAATGGCATAAAAAAAACCGGAGGAGCCTGCCGAAGATGAGGCCATTACGGCTCGACTTTAGGTATCCTCCTCGAGATAGCGTCATTTAAAGAATGAGGGTCAGCACGTAGTGAAAAAAAATCAGAAAAAAAACCGGAGGAGCCTACCGAAGATGAGGCCATTACGGCTCGCCTTTAGGTGTCCTCCTCGGGATAGCGTCATTTAAAGAACGAGGTCAGCACGTAGTTAAAAAAAAACGGAGAAGCCTGCCGATGATGAGGCCATTACGGCTCGCCTTTAGGTGTCCTCCTCAGGATAGCGTCATTTAAAGAACGAGGGTCAGCACGACGTAAAAAAAATTGAAAAAAAAAACCGAAGGAGCCTGCTGAAGATGAGGCCATTACGACTCTCCTTTAGGTATCCTCCTTAGGATAGCGTCATTTAAAGAACGAGGGTCTGCATGACGTAAAAAAAAACCGAAAAAAAACCGCAGCAGCCTACCGAAGAAGAGGCCGTTACGGCTCGCCTTTAGGTGTCCTCCTCGGGATAGCGTCATTTCAAGAACGAGGGTCAGCAAGATGTAAAAAAAATGGCATAAAAAAGAACCGGAGGAGCCTGCCGAAGATGAGGCCATCACGGCTCGCCTTTAGGTGTCCTCCTCAGGATCGCGTCATTTAAAGAATGAGGGTCAGCACGGGGTGAAAAAAAACTGAAAAAAAACCGGACGAGCCTACCGAAGATGAGGCGATTACGGCTCGCCTTTAGGTGTCCTCCTCGGGATAGCGTCATTTAAAGATGAGGGTTAGCACGTAGTGAAAAAAAAAATCGGAAAAAAAAACTGGAAGAGCCTACCGAAGATGAGGCCATTACGGCTCGCCTTTAGGTGTCCTCCTTAGGATAGCGTCATTTAAAGAACGAGGGTCAGCATGACGTAAAAAAAATTGGAAAAAAAAAACCAAGGAGCCTGCCGAAGATGAGGCCATTACGACTCTCCTTTGGGTGTCCTCCTTAGGATAGCGTCATTTAAAGAACGAGGGTCTGCATGACGTAAAAAAAACCGAAAAAAAACCGGAGCAGCCTACCGAAGATGAGGCCAGTACGGCTCACCTTTAGGTGTCCTCCTCGGGATAGCGTCATTTCAAGAACGAGGGTCAGCAAGATGTAAAAAAAATGGCATAAAAAAAACCGGAGGAGCCTGTCGAAGATTAGGCCATCACGGCTCGCCTTTAGGTGTCCTCCTCGGGATAGCATCATTTAAAGAACGAGGGTCAGTACGATGTAAAAAAAATGGCATAAAAAAAACCGGAGGAGCCTGCCGAAGATGAGGCCATTACGGCTCGACTTTAGGTATCCTCCTCGAGATAGCGTCATTTAAAGAATGAGGGTCAGCACGTAGTGAAAAAAAATCAGAAAAAAAAACCGGAGGAGCCTACCGAAGATGAGGCCATTACGGCTCGCCTTTAGGTGTCCTCCTCGGGATAGCGTCATTTAAAGAACGAAGGTCAGCACGTAGTTAAAAAAAAAACGGAGAAGCCTGCCGATGATGAGGCCATTACGGCTCGCCTTTAGGTGTCCTCCTCAGGATAGCGTCATTTAAAGAACGAGGGTCAGCACGACGTAAAAAAAATTGAAAAAAAAAACCGAAGGAGCCTGCTGAAGATGAGGCCATTACGACTCTCCTTTAGGTATCCTCCTTAGGATAGCGTCATTTAAAGAACGAGGGTCTGCATGACGTAAAAAAAAACCGAAAAAAAACCGCAGCAGCCTACCGAAGAAGAGGCCGTTACGGCTCGCCTTTAGGTGTCCTCCTCGGGATAGCGTCATTTCAAGAACGAGGGTCAGCAAGATGTAAAAAAATGGCATAAAAAAGAACCGGAGGAGCCTGCCGAAGATGAGGCCATCACGGCTCGCCTTTAGGTGTCCTCCTCAGGATCGCGTCATTTAAAGAATGAGGGTCAGCACGGGGTGAAAAAAAACTGAAAAAAAACCGGACGAGCCTACCGAAGATGAGGCGATTACGGCTCGCCTTTAGGTGTCCTCCTCGGCATAGCGTCATTTAAAGATTGAGGGTTAGCACGTAGTGAAAAAAAAATCGGAAAAAAAAACTGGAAGAGCCTACCGAAGATGAGGCCATTACGGCTCGCCTTTAGGTGTCCTCCTTAGGATAGCGTCATTTAAAGAACGAGGGTCAGCACGACGTAAAAAAAATTGGAAAAAAAAAACCAAAGGAGCCTGCCGAAGATGAGGCCATTACGACTCTCCTTTGGGTGTCCTCCTTAGGATAGCGTCATTTAAAGAACGAGGGTCTGCATGACGTAAAAAAAACCGAAAAAAAACCGGAGCAGCCTACCGAAGATGAGGCCAGTACGGCTCACCTTTAGGTGTCGTCCTCGGGATAGCGTCATTTCAAGAACGAGGGTCAGCAAGATGTAAAAAAAATGGCATAAAAAAAACCGGAGGAGCCTGTCGAAGATTAGGCCATCACGGCTCGCCTTTAGGTGTCCTCCTCGGGATCGCGTCATTTAAAGAATGAGGGTCAGCACGGGGTGAAAAAAACTGAAAAAAAAAACCGGAGGAGCCTACCGAAGATGAGGCCATTACGGCTCGCCTTTAGGTGTCCTCCTCGAGATAGCGTCATTTAAAGAACGAGGGTCAGCACGTAGTAAAAAAAAACTGGAGGAGCCTGCCGATGATGAGGCCATTACGGCTCGCCTTTAGGTGTCCTCCTCAGGATAGCGTCATTTAAAGAACGAGGGTCAGCACGACGTAAAAAAAATTGAAAAAAAAAAAGAAGGAGCCTGCTGAAGATGAGGCCATTACGACTCTCCTTTAGGTATCCTCCTTAGGATAGCGTCATTTAAAGAACGAGGGTCTGCATGACGTAAAAAAAAAACCGAAAAAAACCGCAGCAGCCTACCGAAGAAGAGGCCGTTACGGCTCGCCTTTAGGTGTCCTCCTCGGGATAGCGTCATTTCAAGAACGAGGGTCAGCAAGATGTAAAAAAATGGCATAAAAAAGAACCGGAGGAGCCTGCCGAAGATGAGGCCATCACGGCTCGCCTTTAGGTGTCCTCCTCAGGATCGCGTCATTTAAAGAATGAGGGTCAGCACGGGGTGAAAAAAAACTGAAAAAAAACCGGAGGAGCCTACCGAAGATGAGGCGATTATGGCTCGCCTTTAGGTGTCCTCCTCGGGATAGCGTCATTTAAAGATTGAGGGTTAGCACGTAGTGAAAAAAAAAAAATCGGAAAAAAAAAACTGGAAGAGCCTACCGAAGATGAGGCCATTACGGCTCGCCTTTAGGTGTCCTCCTTAGGATAGCGTCATTTAAAGAACGAGGGTCAGCACGACGTAAAAAAAATTGGAAAAAAAAAACCAAAGGAGCCTGCCGAAGATGAGGCCATTACGACTCTCCTTTGGGTGTCCTCCTTAGGATAGCATCATTTAAAGAACGAGGGTCTGCATGACGTAAAAAAAAACCGAAAAAAAAACCGGAGCAGCCTACCGAAGATGAGGCCAGTACGGCTCACCTTTAGGTGTCCTCCTCGGGATAGCGTCATTTCAAGAACGAGGGTCAGCAAGATGTAAAAAAAATGGCATAAAAAAAACCGGAGGAGCCTGTCGAAGATTAGGCCATCACGGCTCGCCTTTAGGTGTCCTCCTCGGGATCGCGTCATTTAAAGAATGAGGGTCAGCACGGGGTGAAAAAAACTGAAAAAAAAACCGGAGGAGCCTACCGAAGATGAGGCCATTACGGCTCGCCTTTAGGTGTCCTCCTCGAGATAGCGTCATTTAAAGAACGAGGGTCAGCACGTAGTAAAAAAAAAACTGGAGGAGCCTGCCGATGATGAGGCCATTACGGCTCGCCTTTAGGTGTCCTCCTCAGGATAGCGTCATTTAAAGAACGAGGGTCAGCACGACGTAAAAAAAATTGAAAAAAAAAACCGAAGGAGCCTGCTGAAGATGAGGCCATTACGACTCTCCTTTAGGTATCCTCCTTAGGATAGCGTCATTTAAAGAACGAGGGTCTGCATGACGTAAAAAAAAAACCGAAAAAAACCGCAGCAGCCTACCGAAGAAGAGGCCGTTACGGCTCGCCTTTAGGTGTCCTCCTCGGGATAGCGTCATTTCAAGAACGAGGGTCAGCAAGATGTAAAAAAATGGCATAAAAAAGAACCGGAGGAGCCTGCCGAAGATGAGGCCATCACGGCTCGCCTTTAGGTGTCCTCCTCAGGATCGCGTCATTTAAAGAATGAGGGTCAGCACGGGGTGAAAAAAAACTGAAAAAAAAACGGAGGAGCCTACCGAAGATGAGGCGATTATGGCTCGCCTTTAGGTGTCCTCCTCGGGATAGCGTCATTTAAAGATTGAGGGTTAGCACGTAGTGAAAAAAAAAAATCGGAAAAAAAAAACTGGAAGAGCCTACCGAAGATGAGGCCATTACGGCTCGCCTTTAGGTGTCCTCCTTAGGATAGCGTCATTTAAAGAACGAGGGTCAGCACGACGTAAAAAAAATTGGAAAAAAAAAACCAAAGGAGCCTGCCGAAGATGAGGCCATTACGACTCTCCTTTGGGTGTCCTCCTTAGGATAGCATCATTTAAAGAACGAGGGTCTGCATGACGTAAAAAAAAACCGAAAAAAAACCGGAGCAGCCTACCGAAGATGAGGCCAGTACGGCTCACCTTTAGGTGTCCTCCTCGGGATAGCGTCATTTCAAGAACGAGGGTCAGCAAGATGTAAAAAAAATGGCATAAAAAAAACCGGAGGAGCCTGTCGAAGATTAGGCCATCACGGCTCGCCTTTAGGTGTCCTCCTCGGGATCGCGTCATTTAAAGAATGAGGGTCAGCACGGGGTGAAAAAAACTGAAAAAAAAAACCGGAGGAGCCTACCGAAGATGAGGCCATTACGGCTCGCCTTTAGGTGTCCTCCTCGAGATAGCGTCATTTAAAGAACGAGGGTCAGCACGTAGTAAAAAAAAACTGGAGGAGCCTGCCGATGATGAGGCCATTACGGCTCGCCTTTATGTGTCATCCTCAGGATAGCGTCATTTTAAGAACGAGGGTCAGCACGATGTAAAAAAAAATTGGAAAAAAAAAACCGGAGGAGCCTGCCGAAGATGAGGCCATTACGACTCTCCTTTAGGTGTCCTCCTTAGGATAGTGTCTTTTAAAGAACGAGTGTCTGCATGTCGTAAAAAAAACCAAAAAAAAAAAAACGGAGCAGCCTACCGAAGATGAGGCCATTACGGCTCGCCTTTAGGTGTACTCCTCAGGATAACATCATTTAAAGAACGAGGGTCAGTACGATGTAAAAAAAATGGCATAAAAAAAACCGGAGGAGCCTGCCGAAGATGAGGCCATTACGGCTCGCCTTTAGGTGTCCTCCTCGGGATAGCGTCATTTAAAGAACGAGGGTCAGCACGTAGTAAAAAAAAAAATCGGAGGAGCCTGCCGATGATGAGGCCATTACGGCTCGCCTTTAGGTGTCCTCCTCGGGTTAGCGTCATTTAAAGAACGAGGGTCAGCACGACGTAAAAAAAATCAGAAAAAAAAAACCAGAGGTGCCTGCCGAAGATGAGACCATTACGACTCGCCTTTAGGTGTCCTCCTTAGGATAGCGTCATTTAAAGAACAAGGATCTGCATGATGTAAAAAAAACTGGAAAAAAACTGGAGCAGCCTACCGAAGATGAGGCCATTACGGCTCGGCTTTAGGTGTCCTCCTCGGGATAGCATCATTTAAAGAACGAGGGTCAGTACGATGTAAAAAAAATGGCATAAAAAAAACCGGAGGAGCCTGCCGAAGATGAGGCCATTACGGCTCGACTTTAGGTATCCTCCTCGAGATAGCGTCATTTAAAGAATGAGGGTCAGCACGTAGTGAAAAAAAATCAGAAAAAAAAACCGGAGGAGCCTACCGAAGATGAGGCCATTACGGCTCGCCTTTAGGTGTCCTCCTCGGGATAGCGTCATTTAAAGAACGAAGGTCAGCACGTAGTAAAAAAAAAAACGGAGAAGCCTGCCGATGATGAGGCCATTACGGCTCGCCTTTAGGTGTCCTCCTCAGGATAGCGTCATTTAAAGAACGAGGGTCAGCACGACGTAAAAAAAATTGAAAAAAAAAACCGAAGGAGCCTGCTGAAGATGAGGCCATTACGACTCTCCTTTAGGTATCCTCCTTAGGATAGCGTCATTTAAAGAACGAGGGTCTGCATGACGTAAAAAAAAAACCGAAAAAAACCGCAGCAGCCTACCGAAGAAGAGGCCGTTACGGCTCGCCTTTAGGTGTCCTCCTCGGGATAGCATCATTTCAAGAACGAGGGTCAGGAAGATGTAAAAAAATGGCATAAAAAAGAACCGGAGGAGCCTGCCGAAGATGAGGCCATCACGGCTCGCCTTTAGGTGTCCTCCTCAGGATCGCGTCATTTAAAGAATGAGGGTCAGCACGGGGTGAAAAAAAACTGAAAAAAAACCGGAGGAGCCTACCGAAGATGAGGCGATTACGGCTCGCCTTTAGGTGTCCTCCTCGGGATAGCGTCATTTAAAGATTGAGGGTTAGCACGTAGTGAAAAAAAAAATCGGAAAAAAAAAACTGGAAGAGCCTACCGAAGATGAGGCCATTACGGCTCGTCTTTAGGTGTCCTCCTGATGTGTATTTTTGGAGAACGAATTCCAAACACACAAATCTAACCGGCAAGTGCACCGGGTCGCATCAATTAATAATAACTCACGGGAGTGAGGTCGATCCCACAGGGATTGAAGGATTGAGCAATTTATTTTAGTGGTTGATTTAGTCAAGCGAATCAAGATTTGGTTGAGAGATTTGTGATTTGCAGAATTTAAATTGCATGGAAAATAAAGGGAATGGGTAAATTGCATGAAAGTAAAGAGAACTGAAATTTAAAGTGCTGAATCTTAAAGAACAAGAAATTAAATGGCAGAAACTTAGAACGCAGGAAATGTAAATTGCAGAATCTTAAAGTGTAAGAAATGTAAATGGCTTGAATTGTAAAGGGAATTGGGAATTGGATTTGCAGAAATTAAACAAGGAAAAGTTAAATTGTAACAAGCAGAGAAGTAAAGGATGACTTGAATTGAACCGGATCTAAAAACAGAATTGTAAATGAGCATGAAAAGCATTAAACAGAGGATGTAAAATTGGAATTCAGATCTCAGGACCCAAGAGACTAGATAACCAAGTCTAGATCTCAATGCCTTCCTAGATCCAACAAGACCAATTGCAAAGGAAATGTAAATTGCAAAGAAAGTAGATGAAGAAGCAATTAACCGAAACTGAAATTCAATTAAGCAGAGAATTAAACAAGATCCCAGGGTGAGATTGAAACAGATTTCCTTCAATTCTCCAACCCAAGATCCAAGACAATTGTAATTGAAATTGAAAGCAAGAAAACTAAGAGGAAGGGAATTCAATTCTCCTTCCCCGAGACTTAGAAATTAAAATTCACTCCACACCAAAAGCTCTCCGAAACTCTCTATGAAAACTAAAAGGAAAAGCTCTCTGAAAAACTTCAAGCCAAAAACTCTTTTTGAAAACTTAAATCCTATGCTATTTATACACTTTCTTCAAATGGTCTTCAAGCCTTCAATTGGGCCTTTGCTCTTGATGGAATTGGGTTGATAGAGGCCTTGGTTGATTGCTCTTGGAGTTTGGAGAAGAACCGAATTGAACCGGGTTTGAAATCATGAAAGCTTGAGTAAAAGTTTGAGTAAAAGTTTGAGGCAAACTTTTACTCAAACGTTTCACATCAGCCACCCTCTTTTGCTGATACCAACGTTGGGGCAAAAGTTTGGGGTCAAACTTTTGCTCAAACGTTGGCCTCCCCTTGCACACTCATGGCGCCAACGTTTGCCAAAGAGTTAGAGGCAAACATTGGCGCAAACTTTTGCTCTCCAGGGTGTGTTGTTCATGCGCCAACGTTTGCCAAAAAGTTTGAGGCAAACGTTGGCGTAAACTTTTGCTCTCCAGGGTGTTGATTTGTGATGCCAAAAGTTTTCCAAAAAGTTTGAGGCAAACTTTTGGTCCAGCTTTTTGCTCCCTGGTTCATTTTCACTTATTCCAAAAGTTTGAGCTAAAGTTTGAGGCAAACTTTTGCTCAAACTTTTTGTCCTCTCTTCCTCCTAGCCATTCCTCCTTGCTTCAACCTTTCTCCAAGCTTTCTGCACCTATCATTAATCAACCAAACACATCAAAGCTATGCTCAAAATCATGAGATATTCATTCTTTCATAATATGTGACAATTATAGCATAAAACCTCATGAAATTACATTAATTCATACATGGTTGATTAAATCAAAGGAAACATGAAAATCTACCCAATTGGCTTGCTTATGGCTCAAGAAAGTGCATAATTCAATTGAAAACAAAAGAAAAAGGCTAGTGAAACTAGGCTAAGATGACTTGTCATCACCTCCTCGGGATAGCGTCATTTAAAGAACGAGGGTCAGCACGATGTAAAAAAAAAACAGAAAAAAACCGGAGGTTCCTGCCGATGATGAGGCCATTACGGCTCGCCTTTAGGTGTCCTCCTCCGGATAGCGTCATTTAAAGAACGAGGGTCAGCACGACGTAAAAAAAATTGGAAAAAAAAAAAACCAGAGGAGCCTACCGAAGATGAGGCCATTACGACTCGCCTTTAGGTGTCCTCCTTAGGATAGCGTCATTTAAAGAACAAGGGTCTGCATGATGTAAAAAAAAACCGAAAAAAACCGGAGCAGCCTACCGAAGATGAGGCCATTACGGCTCGCCTTTAGGTGTCCTCCTCGGGATAGCGTCATTTAAAGAATGAGGGTCAGCACGTAGTGAAAAAAAAATCGGAGGAGCCTACTGAAGATGAGGCCATTACGGCTCGCCTTTAGGTGTCCTCCTCGGGATAGCGTCATTTAAAGAACGAGGGTCAGCACGTAGTAAAAAAAAAACTGGAGGAGCCTGCCGATGATGAGGCTAATACGGCTCGCCTTTAGGTGTCCTCCTCGGGAAAGCGTCATTTAAAGGACGAGGGTCAGCACGACGTAAAAAAAAATCGGAACAAAAAAACCAGAGGAGCCTTCCGAAGATGAGGCCATTACGACTCGCCTTTAGGTGTCTTCCTTAGGATAGCGTCATTTAAAGAACGAGGGTCTGCATGACGTAAAAAAACACCGAAAAAAAAAACCGGAGCATCCTACCGAAGATGAGGCCATTACGGCTCGCCTTTAGGTGTCCTCCTCGGGATAGCGTCATTTCAAGAATGAGGGTCAGCAAGATGTAAAAAAAACGGCATAAAAAAAACCGGAGGAGCCTGCCGAAGATGAGGCCATTACGACTCGCCTTTAGGTGTCCTCCTCGGGATAGCGTCATTTAAAGAACGAGGGTCAGCACGATGTAAAAAAAAACAGAAAAAAAATCGGAGGTGCTTGTCGAAGATGAGGCCATTACGGCTCGCCTTTAGGTGTCCTCCCCGGATAGCGTCATTTAAAGAACGAGGGTCAGCACATAGTAAAAAAAAAAAACCGGAGGAGCATGCCGATGATGAGGCCATTACGTCTCGTCTTTAGGTGTCCTACTCGGGATAGCGTCATTTAAAGCACGAGGTCAGCACGACGTAAAAAAATTGAAAAAAAAAAACCAGAGGAGCCTACCGAAGATGAGGCCATTACGACTCGCCTTTAGGTGTCCTCCTCGAGATAGCGTCATTTAAAGAACGAGGGTCAGCACGTAGTAAAAAAAAAACCGGAGGAGCCTGCCGATGATGAGGCCATTACGGCTCGCCTTTATGTGTCATCCTCGGATACCGTCATTTAAAGAACGAGGGTCAACACGATGTAAAAAAAAATTGGAAAAAAAAACCGGAGGAGCCTGCCGAAGATGAGGCCATTACGACTCTCCTTTAGGTGTCCTCCTTAGGATAGCGTCTTTTAAAGAACGAGTGTCTGCATGACGTAAAAAAAAAAAAAAAAACGGAGCAGCCTACCGAAGATGAGGCCATTACGGCTCGCCTTTAGGTGTACTCCTAGGGATAACATCATTTAAAGAACGAGGGTCAGACGATGTAAAAAAATGCAAAAAAAAACCGGAGGAGCCTGCCGAAGATGAGGCCATTACGCTCGCCTTTAGGTTCCTCCTCGGATAGCGTCATTTAAAGATGAGGGTCAGCACGTAGTAAAAAAAATAAAAAAAAACCGGAAGAGCCTACCGAAGATGAGGCCATTACGGCTCGCCTTTAGGTGTCCTCCTCGGATAGCGTCATTTAAAGAACGAGGGTCAGCACGTAGTAAAAAAAAAAGGAGGAGCCTGCCGAGATGAGGCCATTACGGCTCGCCTTTAGGTGTCCTCCTCCGGATAGCGTCATTTAAAGAACGAGGGTCAGCACGAGTAAAAAAAAATGAAAAAAAAACCGAGGAGCCTGCCGAAGATGAGGCCATTACGACTCCCTTTAGGTGTCCTCCTTAGGATAGCGTCATTTAAAGAACGAGGGTCTGCATGAGTAAAAAAAACCAAAAAAAACCGGAGCAGCCTATCGAAGAAGAGGCCATTACGGCTCGCCTTTAGGTGTCCTCCTCGGGATAGCGTCATTTAAGAATGAGGGTCAGCAGATGTAAAAAAATGGCATAAAAAAAACCGGAGGAGCCTGCCGAAGATGAGGCCATTACGGCTCGCCTTTAGGTGTCCTCCTCGGATGCGTCATTTAAAGAAAGGTCAGCACGGTAAAAAAAATGAAAAAAAACGGAGACCTACCGAAGATGAGCATTACGGCTCGCCTTTAGGTGTCCTCCTCGGGATAGCGTCATTTAAAGAACGAGGGTCAGCACGAGTAAAAAAATGAAAAAAAACCGGAGGAGCCTGCCGAAGATGAGGCCATTACGGCTCGCCTTTAGGTGTCCTCCTCGGATAGCTCATTTAAAGAACGAGGGTCAGCACGTAGTAAAAAAAATGAAAAAAAAACCGGAGAGCCTACCGAAGATGAGGCCATTACGGCTCGCCTTTAGGTGTCCTCCTAGGATAGCGTCATTTAAAGAACGAGGGTCAGCACGACGTAAAAAAAATGGAAAAAAAAACCGGAGGAGCCTGCCGAAGATGAGGCCATTACGGCTCGCCTTTAGGTGTCCTCCTCGGGATAGCGTCATTTAAAGAACGAGGGTCAGCACGTAGTAAAAAAAAAAAAAAACCGGAGGAGCCTGCCGAGATGAGGCCATTACGGCTCGCCTTTAGGTGTCCTCCTCGGATAGCGTCATTTAAAGAACGAGGGTCAGCACGAGTAAAAAAATGAAAAAAAAAACCGAGGAGCCTGCCGAAGATGAGGCCATTACGACTCGCCTTTAGGTGTCCTCCTAGGATAGCGTCATTTAAAGAACGAGGGTCAGCAGAGTAAAAAAAAAAAAAAAAACGGAGGAGCCTCGAAGATGAGGCCATTACGGCTCGCCTTTAGGTGTCCTCCTCGGGATAGCGTCATTTAAAGAACGAGGGTCAGCACGATGTAAAAAAATGGAAAAAAAAAACCGGAGGAGCCTGCCGAAGATGAGGCCATTACGGCTCGCCTTTAGGTGTCCTCCTCGGGATAGCGTCATTTAAAGAACGAGGGTCAGCACGAGTAAAAAAAATCAAAAAAAAAACCGGAGGAGCCTACCGAAGATGAGGCCATTACGGCTCGCCTTTAGGTGTCCTCCTCGGATAGCGTCATTTAAAGAACGAGGGTCAGCACGAGTAAAAAAAAAAAACGGAGGAGCCTGCCGAGATGAGGCCATTACGGCTCGCCTTTAGGTGTCCTCCTCGGATAGCGTCATTTAAAGAACGAGGGTCAGCACGAGTAAAAAAAAATGAAAAAAAAACCGGAGGAGCCTGCCGAAGATGAGGCCATTACGCTCGCCTTTAGGTGTCCTCCTAGGATAGCGTCATTTAAAGAACGAGGGTCAGCAGACGTAAAAAAAATGAAAAAAACCGGAGGAGCCTGCCGAAGATGAGGCCATTACGGCTCGCCTTTAGGTGTCCTCCTCGGGATAGCGTCATTTAAGAACGAGGGTCAGCAGATGTAAAAAAATGGAAAAAAAAACCGAGGAGCCTGCCGAAGATGAGGCCATTACGGCTCGCCTTTAGGTGTCCTCCTCGGGATAGCGTCATTTAAAGAAGAGGGTCAGCACGAGTAAAAAAAAATGAAAAAAACCGGAGGAGCTCCGAAGATGAGGCCATTACGGCTCGCCTTTAGGTGTCCTCCTCGGGATAGCGTCATTTAAAGAACGAGGGTCAGCACGATGTAAAAAAAATGGCATAAAAAAACCGGAGGAGCCTGCCGAAGATGAGGCCATTACGGCTCGCCTTTAGGTGTCCTCCTCGGGATAGCGTCATTTAAAGAATGAGGGTAGCACGAGTGAAAAAAAATGAAAAAAAAAACCGGAGAGCCTACCGAAGATGAGGCCATTACGGCTCGCCTTTAGGTGTCCTCCTCGGATAGCGTCATTTAAAGAACGAGGGTCAGCACGACGTAAAAAAAATGGAAAAAAAAACCGAAGGAGCCTGCGAAGATGAGGCCATTACGGCTCCCTTTAGGTGTCCTCCTAGGATAGCGTCATTTAAAGAACGAGGGTCAGACGTAAAAAAAACAAAAAAAACCGGAGGAGCCTACCGAAGATGAGGCCATACGGCTCGCCTTTAGGTGTCCTCCTCGGGATAGCGTCATTTAAAGAACGAGGGTCAGCACGAGTAAAAAAAATGGAAAAAAAAACCGGAGGAGCCTGCCGAAGATGAGGCCATTACGGCTCGCCTTTAGGTGTCCTCCTCGGATAGCGTCATTTAAAGAACGAGGGTCAGCACGGTAAAAAAAACTGAAAAAAAAAACCGAGGAGCCTGCCGAAGATGAGGCCATTACGGCTCGCCTTTAGGTGTCCTCCTCGGATAGCGTCATTTAAAGAACGAGGGTCAGCACGAGTAAAAAAAAAAAAAACCGGAGGAGCCTGCCGAAGATGAGGCCATTACGGCTCGCCTTTAGGTGTCCTCCTCGGATAGCGTCATTTAAAGAACGAGGGTCAGCACGACGTAAAAAAAATGAAAAAAAAACCGGAGGAGCCTGCCGAAGATGAGGCCATTACGGCTCGCCTTTAGGTGTCCTCCTCGGATAGCGTCATTTAAAGAACGAGGGTCAGCAGATGTAAAAAAATGAAAAAAAAACCGGAGGAGCCTGCCGAAGATGAGGCCATTACGGCTCGCCTTTAGGTGTCCTCCTCGGGATAGCGTCATTTAAAGAACGAGGGTCAGCACGTAGTAAAAAAAAAAAACGGAGGAGCCTGCCGAAGATGAGGCCATTACGGCTCGCCTTTAGGTGTCCTCCTCGGGATAGCGTCATTTAAAGAACGAGGGTCAGCACGAGTAAAAAAAATGAAAAAAAAACCGGAGAGCCTGCCGAAGATGAGGCCATTACGGCTCGCCTTTAGGTGTCCTCCTCGGGATAGCGTCATTTAAAGAACGAGGGTCAGCACGAGTAAAAAAAATGAAAAAAAACCGGAGGAGCCTACCGAAGATGAGGCCATTACGGCTCGCCTTTAGGTGTCCTCCTCGGATAGCGTCATTTAAAGAACGAGGGTCAGCACGAGTAAAAAAAAATAAAAAAAACGGAGGAGCCTGCCGAAGATGAGGCCATTACGGCTCGCCTTTAGGTGTCCTCCTCGGATAGCGTCATTTAAAGAACGAGGGTCAGCACGAGTAAAAAAACTGAAAAAAAACCGGAGGAGCCTCCGAAGATGAGGCCATTACGGCTCGCCTTTAGGTGTCCTCCTCGGATAGCGTCATTTAAAGAACGAGGGTCAGCACGAGTAAAAAAAGAAAAAAAACGGAGGAGCCTGCCGAAGATGAGGCCATTACGGCTCGCCTTTAGGTGTCCTCCTCGGGATAGCGTCATTTAAAGAACGAGGGTCAGCACGAGTAAAAAAAATGAAAAAAAAAACCGGAGGAGCCTGCCGAAGATGAGGCCATTACGGCTCGCCTTTAGGTGTCCTCCTCGGATAGCGTCATTTAAAGAACGAGGGTCAGCACGAGTAAAAAAATGAAAAAAACCGGAGGAGCCTACCGAAGATGAGGCCATTACGGCTCGCCTTTAGGTGTCCTCCTCGGGATAGCGTCATTTAAAGAACGAGGGTCAGCACGAGTAAAAAAATGAAAAAAAAAACCGGAGGAGCCTGCCGAAGATGAGGCCATTACGGCTCGCCTTTAGGTGTCCTCCTCGGGATAGCGTCATTTAAAGAACGAGGGTCAGCACGACGTAAAAAAAATGGAAAAAAAAACCGGAGGAGCCTGCCGAAGATGAGGCCATTACGGCTCGCCTTTAGGTGTCCTCCTCGGATAGCGTCATTTAAAGAACGAGGGTCAGCACGAGTAAAAAAAATCAAAAAAAAACGGAGAGCCTACCGAAGATGAGGCCATTACGGCTCGCCTTTAGGTGTCCTCCTCGGGATAGCGTCATTTAAAGAACGAGGGTCAGCACGAGTAAAAAAAATGAAAAAAAAACCGGAGGAGCCTGCCGAAGATGAGGCCATTACGGCTCGCCTTTAGGTGTCCTCCTCAGGATAGCGTCATTTAAAGAACGAGGGTCAGCACGAGTAAAAAAAAACTGGAAAAAAAACCGGAGGAGCCTACCGAAGATGAGGCCATTACGGCTCGCCTTTAGGTGTCCTCCTCGGATAGCGTCATTTAAAGAACGAGGGTCAGCACGAGTAAAAAAAAAGAAAAAAAACCGGAGGAGCCTGCCGAAGATGAGCCATACGGCTCGCCTTTAGGTGTCCTCCTCGGGATAGCGTCATTTAAAGAACGAGGGTCAGCACGAGTAAAAAAAATGGAAAAAAAAACCGGAGGAGCCTGCCGAAGATGAGGCCATTACGGCTCGCCTTTAGGTGTCCTCCTCGGGATAGCGTCATTTAAAGAACGAGGGTCAGCACGAGTAAAAAAATGAAAAAAAAACCGGAGGAGCCTGCCGAAGATGAGGCCATTACGGCTCGCCTTTAGGTGTCCTCCTCGGATAGCGTCATTTAAAGAACGAGGGTCAGCACGAGTAAAAAAAAAAAAAAAAAACGGAGGAGCCTGCCGAAGATGAGGCCATTACGGCTCCCTTTAGTGTCCTCCTCGGATAGCGTCATTTAAAGAACGAGGGTCAGCACGACGTAAAAAAAATGGAAAAAAAAACCGGAGGAGCCTGCCGAAGATGAGGCCATTACGGCTCGCCTTTAGGTGTCCTCCTCGGATAGCGTCATTTAAAGAACGAGGGTCAGCACGATGTAAAAAAATGCAAAAAAAACCGGAGGAGCCTGCCGAAGATGAGGCCATTACGGCTCGCCTTTAGGTGTCCTCCTCGGGATAGCGTCATTTAAAGAACGAGGGTCAGCACGAGTAAAAAAAAAAAAAAATCGGAGGAGCCTGCCGAAGATGAGGCCATTACGGCTCGCCTTTAGGTGTCCTCCTCAGGATAGCGTCATTTAAAGAACGAGGGTCAGCACGATGTAAAAAAAACTGGAAAAAAAACCGGAGCAGCCTACCGAAGATGAGGCCATTACGGCTCGCCTTTAGGTGTCCTCCTCGGATAGCGTCATTTAAAGAACGAGGGTCAGCACGATGTAAAAAAAAATGGAAAAAAAACCGGAGAGCCTACCGAAGATGAGGCCATTACGGCTCGCCTTTAGGTGTCCTCCTCGGGATAGCGTCATTTAAAGAACGAGGGTCAGCACGATGTAAAAAAAAATGAAAAAAAAACGGAGGAGCCTGCCGAAGATGAGGCCATTACGGCTCGCCTTTAGGTGTCCTCCTCGGATAGCGTCATTTAAAGAACGAGGGTCAGCACGAGTAAAAAAAAACGAAAAAAAACCGGAGGAGCCTACCGAAGATGAGGCCATTACGGCTCGCCTTTAGGTGTCCTCCTCGGATAGCGTCATTTAAAAACGAGGGTCAGCACGATGTAAAAAAATGGAAAAAAAACCGGAGGAGCCTGCCGAAGATGAGGCCATTACGGCTCGCTTTAGGTGTCCTCCTCGGGATAGCGTCATTTAAAGAACGAGGGTCAGCACGACGTAAAAAAAACTGAAAAAAAAACCGAGAGCCTACCGAAGATGAGGCCATTACGGCTCGCCTTTAGGTGTCCTCCTGGGATAGCGTCATTTAAAGAACGAGGGTCAGACGAGTAAAAAAAAAGGCAAAAAAAAACCGGAGGAGCCTGCCGAAGATGAGGCCATTACGGCTCGCCTTTAGGTGTCCTCCTGGGATAGCGTCATTTAAAGAACGAGGGTCAGCACGTAGTAAAAAAAATGAAAAAAAACCGGAGGAGCCTACCGAAGATGAGGCCATTACGGCTCGCCTTTAGGTGTCCTCCTCGGGATAGCGTCATTTAAAGAACGAGGGTCAGCACGTAGTAAAAAAAAAACGGAGGAGCCTGCCGAAGATGAGGCCATTACGGCTCGCCTTTAGGTGTCCTCCTCGGATAGCGTCATTTAAAGAACGAGGGTCAGCACGAGTAAAAAAAAAAAAAAAAACCGGAGGAGCCTCCGAAGATGAGGCCATTACGGCTCGCCTTTAGGTGTCCTCCTCGGGATAGCGTCATTTAAAGAACGAGGGTCAGCACGATGTAAAAAAAATGGAAAAAAAAACCGGAGGAGCCTACCGAAGATGAGGCCATTACGGCTCGCCTTTAGGTGTCCTCCTCGGGATAGCGTCATTTAAAGAACGAGGGTCAGCACGATGTAAAAAAAACAAAAAAAAACCGGAGGAGCCTCCGAAGATGAGGCCATTACGGCTCGCTTTAGGTGTCCTCCTCGGGATAGCGTCATTTAAAGAACGAGGGTCAGCACGAGTAAAAAAAAAAAAAAAAAACGGAGGAGCCTGCCGAAGATGAGGCCATTACGGCTCGCCTTTAGGTGTCCTCCTCGGGATAGCGTCATTTAAAGAACGAGGGTCAGCACGTAGTAAAAAAAAACCGGAGGAGCCTGCCGAGATGAGGCCATTACGGCTCGCCTTTAGGTGTCCTCCTCGGGATAGCGTCATTTAAAGAACGAGGGTCAGCACGAGTAAAAAAAAAAAAAAAACCGGAGGAGCCTGCCGAAGATGAGGCCATTACGGCTCGCCTTTAGGTGTCCTCCTCGGATAGCGTCATTTAAAGAACGAGGGTCAGCACGAGTAAAAAAAAAAAAAAAAAACGGAGGAGCCTCCGAAGATGAGGCCATTACGGCTCGCCTTTAGGTGTCCTCCTCGGGATAGCGTCATTTAAAGAACGAGGGTCAGCACGATGTAAAAAAAACGGAAAAAAAACCGGAGGAGCCTGCCGAAGATGAGGCCATTACGGCTCGCCTTTAGGTGTCCTCCTCGGGATAGCGTCATTTAAAGAACGAGGGTCAGCACGATGTAAAAAAAACAAAAAAAAACCGGAGGAGCCTGCCGAAGATGAGGCCATTACGGCTCGCCTTTAGGTGTCCTCCTCGGGATAGCGTCATTTAAAGAACGAGGGTCAGCACGTAGTAAAAAAAAACGGAGGAGCCTGCCGATGATGAGGCCATTACGGCTCGCCTTTAGGTGTCCTCCTGGGATAGCGTCATTTAAAGAACGAGGGTCAGCACGAGTAAAAAAAAAAAAAAAAAAAACCGAGGAGCCTGCCGAAGATGAGGCCATTACGGCTCGCCTTTAGGTGTCCTCCTCGGGATAGCGTCATTTAAAGAACGAGGGTCAGCACGAGTAAAAAAAAAAAAAAAAACCGGAGGAGCCTACCGAAGATGAGGCCATTACGGCTCGCCTTTAGGTGTCCTCCTCGGGATAGCGTCATTTAAAGAACGAGGGTCAGCACGATGTAAAAAAAAAAAAAAAAAAACCGGAGGAGCCTGCCGAAGATGAGGCCATTACGGCTCGCCTTTAGGTGTCCTCCTCGGATAGCGTCATTTAAAGAACGAGGGTCAGCACGACGTAAAAAAATGAAAAAAAAAACCGGAGGAGCCTCCGAGATGAGGCCATTACGGCTCGCCTTTAGGTGTCCTCCTCGGGATAGCGTCATTTAAAGAACGAGGGTCAGCAAGATGTAAAAAAAAATGGCAAAAAAAACCGGAGGAGCCTGCCGAAGATGAGGCCATTACGGCTCGCCTTTAGGTGTCCTCCTCGGGATAGCGTCATTTAAAGAACGAGGGTCAGCACGAGTAAAAAAAAACGAAAAAAAACCGGAGGCCTGCCGAAGATGAGGCCATTACGGCTCGCCTTTAGGTGTCCTCCTCGGGATAGCGTCATTTAAAGAACGAGGGTCAGCACGTAGTAAAAAAAAAAAAAAAACCGGAGGAGCCTGCCGAAGATGAGGCCATTACGCTCGCCTTTGGTGTCCTCCTAGGATAGCGTCATTTAAAGAACAAGGGTCTGCAGATGTAAAAAAAACCGAAAAAAAAACCGGAGGAGCCTACCGAAGATGAGGCCATTACGGCTCGCCTTTAGGTGTCCTCCTGGGATAGCGTCATTTAAAGAACGAGGGTCAGCAAGATGTAAAAAAAACGGATAAAAAAACCGGAGGAGCCTGCCGAAGATGAGGCCATTACGGCTCGCCTTTAGGTGTCCTCCTCGGGATAGCGTCATTTAAAGAACGAGGGTCAGCACATGTAAAAAAAAAAAAAAAAACCGGAGGGCCTGCGAAGATGAGGCCATTACGGCTCGCCTTTAGGTGTCCTCCCGGGATAGAGTCATTTAAAGAACGAGGGTCAGCACATAGTAAAAAAAAAAAAAAAACCGGAGGAGCCTGCCGAAGATGAGGCCATTACGGCTCGCTTTAGGTGTCCTCCTCGGGATAGCGTCATTTAAAGAACGAGGGTCAGCACGACGTAAAAAAAAATGGAAAAAAAAACCAGAGAGCCTACCGAAGATGAGGCCATTACGGCTCGCCTTTAGGTGTCCTCCTCGGGATAGCGTCATTTAAAGAACGAGGGTCAGCAGAGTAAAAAAAACGAAAAAAAACCGGAGGAGCCTGCCGAAGATGAGGCCATTACGGCTCGCCTTTAGGTGTCCTCTCGGGATAGCGTCATTTAAAGAACGAGGGTCAGCACGATGTAAAAAAAATGAAAAAAAAACCGAGGAGCCTCGAAGATGAGGCCATTACGGCTCGCCTTTAGGTGTCCTCCTCGGGATAGCGTCATTTAAAGAACGAGGGTCAGCACGATGTAAAAAAAAACGGAAAAAAAAACCGGAGGAGCCTGCCGAAGATGAGGCCATTACGGCTCGCCTTTAGGTGTCCTCCTCGGATAGCGTCATTTAAAGAACGAGGGTCAGCACGATGTAAAAAAAAAGAAAAAAAAACCGGAGGAGCCTACCGAAGATGAGGCCATTACGGCTCGCCTTTAGGTGTCCTCCTCGGGATAGCGTCATTTAAAGAACGAGGGTCAGCACGAGTAAAAAAAAAAAAAACCGGAGGAGCCTACCGAAGATGAGGCCATTACGGCTCGCCTTTAGGTGTCCTCCTCGGGATAGCTCATTTAAAGAACGAGGGTCAGTACGATGTAAAAAAATGGCATAAAAAAAACCGGAGGAGCCTGCCGAAGATGAGGCCATTACGGCTCGCCTTTAGGTGTCCTCCTCGGGATAGCGTCATTTAAAGAACGAGGGTCAGCACGTAGTAAAAAAAAATCGGAAAAAAAAACGGAGAGCCTCCGAAGATGAGGCCATTACGGCTCGCCTTTAGGTGTCCTCCTCGGGATAGCGTCATTTAAAGAACGAGGGTCAGCACGATGTAAAAAAAAAAAGAAAAACCGGAGGGCCTGCCGAAGATGAGGCCATTACGGCTCGCCTTTAGGTGTCCTCCTCGGGATAGCGTCATTTAAAGAACGAGGGTCAGCACGTAGTAAAAAAAAAAAAAACGGAGGAGCCTACCGAAGATGAGGCCATTACGGCTCGCCTTTAGGTGTCCTCCTCGGGATAGCGTCATTTAAAGAACGAGGGTCAGCACGTAGTAAAAAAAAAAACCGGAGGAGCCTGCCGATGATGAGGCCATTACGGCTCGCCTTTAGGTGTCCTCCTCGGATAGCGTCATTTAAAGAACGAGGGTCAGCACGACGTAAAAAAAAAAAAAAAAACCGAGGAGCCTCCGAAGATGAGGCCATTACGGCTCGCCTTTAGGTGTCCTCCTTAGGATAGCGTCATTTAAAGAACGAGGGTCAGCACGAGTAAAAAAAAAAAAAAAAACCGGAGAGCCTACCGAAGATGAGGCCATTACGGCTCGCCTTTAGGTGTCCTCCTCGGGATAGCGTCATTTAAAGAACGAGGGTCAGCACGATGTAAAAAAAAACAGAAAAAAAAACCGGAGGTGCCTGCCGAAGATGAGGCCATTACGGCTCGCCTTTAGGTGTCCTCCTGGATAGCGTCATTTAAAGAATGAGGGTCAGCACGTAGTGAAAAAAAAAAAAAACCGGAGGAGCCTACGAAGATGAGGCCATTACGGCTCGCCTTTAGGTGTCCTCCTCGGGATAGCGTCATTTAAAGAACGAGGGTCAGCACGAGTAAAAAAAAACAAAAAAAAACCGGAGGAGCCTGCCGAAGATGAGGCCATTACGGCTCGCCTTTAGGTGTCCTCCTCGGGATAGCGTCATTTAAAGAACGAGGGTCAGCACGAGTAAAAAAATGGAAAAAAAAACCGAGGAGCCTTCCGAAGATGAGGCCATTACGGCTCGCCTTTAGGTGTCCTCCTTGGGATAGCGTCATTTAAAGAACGAGGGTCAGCACGAGTAAAAAAAAACGAAAAAAAACCGGAGGAGCCTGCCGAAGATGAGGCCATTACGGCTCGCCTTTAGGTGTCCTCCTCGGGATAGCGTCATTTAAAGAACGAGGGTCAGCACGTAAAAAAAAAAAAACGGAGGAGCCTACCGAAGATGAGGCCATTACGGCTCGCCTTTAGGTGTCCTCCTCGGATAGCGTCATTTAAAGAACGAGGGTCAGCACGTAGAAAAAAAAAAACCGGAGGAGCCTGCCGAGATGAGGCCATTACGGCTCGCCTTTAGGTGTCCTCCTCGGGATAGCGTCATTTAAAGAACGAGGGTCAGCACGAGTAAAAAAAATGGAAAAAAAAACCGAGGAGCCTCCGAAGATGAGGCCATTACGCTCGCCTTTAGTGTCCTCCTGGATAGCGTCATTTAAAGAACGAGGGTCAGCAGAGTAAAAAAAAACGAAAAAAAACCGGAGGAGCCTACCGAAGATGAGGCCATTACGGCTCGCCTTTAGGTGTCCTCCTCGGGATAGCGTCATTTAAAGAACGAGGGTCAGCACGATGTAAAAAAACAAAAAAAAACCGGAGGGCCTGCCGAAGATGAGGCCATTACGGCTCGCCTTTAGGTGTCCTCCTCGGATAGCGTCATTAAAGAACGAGGGTCAGCACGAGTAGAAAAAAAAACGGAGGAGCCTCGAAGATGAGGCCATTACGCTCGCCTTTAGGTTCCTCCTGGATAGCGTCATTTAAAGAACGAGGGTCAGCACGAGTAAAAAAAAAAAAAAAAAACCGGAGGAGCCTGCCGAAGATGAGGCCATTACGGCTCGCCTTTAGGTGTCCTCCTCGGGATAGCGTCATTTAAAGAACGAGGGTCAGCACGAGTAAAAAAAAGGAAAAAAAAACCGGAGGAGCCTCCGAAGATGAGGCCATTACGGCTCGCCTTTAGGTGTCCTCCTCGGATAGCGTCATTTAAAGAACGAGGTGCAAACGTAAAAAAAAAAAAAAAAAACCGAGGAGCCTGCCGAAGATGAGGCCATTACGGCTCGCCTTTAGGTGTCCTCCTCGGGATAGCGTCATTTAAAGAACGAGGGTCAGCACGAGTAAAAAAAACAAAAAAAACCGGAGGAGCCTGCCGAAGATGAGGCCATTACGGCTCGCCTTTAGGTGTCCTCCTCGGGATAGCGTCATTTAAAGAACGAGGGTCAGCACGAGTAAAAAAATAAAAAAAACCGAGGAGCCTTCCGAAGATGAGGCCATTACGGCTCGCCTTTAGGTGTCCTCCTCAGGATAGCGTCATTTAAAGAACGAGGGTCAGCATACGTAAAAAAGAAAAAAAAACCGGAGGAGCCTGCCGAAGATGAGGCCATTACGGCTCGCCTTTAGGTGTCCTCTGGGATAGCGTCATTTAAAGAACGAGGGTCAGCACGATGTAAAAAAATGGAAAAAAAACCGGAGAGCCTCCGAAGATGAGCCATTACGGCTCGCCTTTAGGTGTCCTCCTCGGGATAGCGTCATTTAAAGAACGAGGTCAGCACGTAGTAAAAAAAAAACGAAAAAAAACCGGAGGAGCCTACCGAAGATGAGGCCATTACGGCTCGCCTTTAGGTGTCCTCCTCGGGATAGCGTCATTTAAAGAACGAGGGTCAGCAAGATGTAAAAAAAAAAGACAAAAAAAAACCGGAGGAGCCTGCCGAAGATGAGGCCATTACGGCTCGCCTTTAGGTGTCCTCCTCGGGATAGCGTCATTTAAAGAACGAGGGTCAGCACGATGTAAAAAAAAACGAAAAAAAACGGAGAGCCTCCGAAGATGAGGCCATTACGGCTCGCCTTTAGGTGTCCTCCTCGGGATAGCGTCATTTAAAGAACGAGGGTCAGCAGTGTAAAAAAAAACAAAAAAAAAACCGGAGGAGCCTGCCGAAGATGAGGCCATTACGGCTCGCCTTTAGGTGTCCTCCTCGGATAGCGTCATTTAAAGAACGAGGGTCAGCACGATGTAAAAAAAAATAAAAAAAAAACCGGAGGGCCTACCGAAGATGAGGCCATTACGGCTCGCCTTTAGGTGTCCTCCTCGGATAGCGTCATTTAAAGAACAAGGGTCAGCACGAGTAAAAAAAAGAAAAAAAAAACGGAGGAGCTACCGAAGATGAGGCCATTACGGCTCGCCTTTAGGTGTCCTCCTCGGGATAGCGTCATTTAAAGAACGAGGGTCAGCACGTAAAAAAAAAAAAACCGGAGGAGCCTACCGAAGATGAGGCATTACGGCTCGCCTTTAGGTGTCCTCCTCGGGATAGCGTCATTTAAAGAACGAGGGTCAGCACGATGTAAAAAAACGAAAAAAAAACCGGAGAGCCTGCCGAAGATGAGGCCATTACGGCTCGCCTTTAGGTGTCCTCCTCGGATAGCGTCATTTAAAGAACGAGGGTCAGCACGTAAAAAAAATGAAAAAAAAAAACCGGAGGAGCCTCGAGATGAGGCCATTACGGCTCGCCTTTAGGTGTCCTCCTCGGGATAGCGTCATTTAAAGACGAGGTCAGCACGATGTAAAAAAAGAAAAAAAAACCGGAGGAGCCTACCGAAGATGAGGCCATTACGGCTCGCCTTTAGGTGTCCTCCTCGGGATAGCGTCATTTAAAGAACGAGGGTCAGACGTAGTTAAAAAAAACAGAAAAAAAAACCGGAGGAGCCTACCGAAGATGAGGCCATTACGGCTCGCCTTTAGGTGTCCTCTTGGATAGCTCATTTAAAGAAGAGGCTCGCATAGTAAAAAAAAAGAAAAAAAAACCGGAGAGCCTACGAAGATGAGGCCATTACGGCTCGCCTTTAGGTGTCCTCCTCGGATAGCGTCATTTAAAGAACGAGGGTCAGCACGTGTAAAAAAAAAACAAAAAAAACCGGAGGAGCCTGCCGAAGATGAGGCCATTACGGCTCGCCTTTAGGTGTCCTCCTCGGATAGCGTCATTTAAAGAACGAGGGTCAGCACGAGTAAAAAAAAAACGGAAAAAAAAAACCGGAGGAGCCTCGAAGATGAGGCCATTACGGCTCGCCTTTAGGTGTCCTCCTCTAGGTATTAGCGATCATTTAAAGAGGTACGAGGTACGATGCTATGCACAGTAGAAAAAAAAACCGAAGAAAAAAAAAAACTCGGCAGCAGGGCCTGACCGAAGAGGTTGATGAGGCTATTACGGCTCGCCTTTAGGTGTCCACCTACGGCAAAAGATAGCCCGTCATTTACAAGAAACCGGAGGAGCCTGCCGAAGATGAGGCCATTACGGCTCGCCTTTAGGTGTCCTCCTCGGGATAGCGTCATTTAAAGAACGAGGGTCAGCACGACGTAAAAAAAAAAAAAAAAAACCGGAGGAGCCTGCCGAAGATGAGGCCATTACGGCTCGCCTTTAGGTGTCCTCCTCGGGATAGCGTCATTTAAAGAACGAGGGTCAGCACGATGTAAAAAAAAAAAAAAAACCGGAGGAGCCTGCCGAAGATGAGGCCATTACGGCTCGCCTTTAGGTGTCCTCCTCGGGATAGCGTCATTTAAAGAACGAGGGTCAGCACGAGTAAAAAAAAAAAAAAAACCGGAGGAGCCTGCCGAAGATGAGGCCATTACGGCTCGCCTTTAGGTGTCCTCCTCGGGATAGCGTCATTTAAAGAACGAGGGTCAGCACGAGTAAAAAAAAAAAAAAAACCGGAGGAGCCTGCCGAAGATGAGGCCATTACGGCTCGCCTTTAGGTGTCCTCCTCGGGATAGCGTCATTTAAAGAACGAGGGTCAGCACGTAAAAAAAAAAAAAAACCGGAGGAGCCTGCCGAAGATGAGGCCATTACGGCTCGCCTTTAGGTGTCCTCCTCGGGATAGCGTCATTTAAAGAACGAGGGTCAGCACGAGTAAAAAAAAAAAAAAAAACCGGAGGAGCCTGCCGAAGATGAGGCCATTACGGCTCGCCTTTAGGTGTCCTCCTCGGGATAGCGTCATTTAAAGAACGAGGGTCAGCACGATGTAAAAAAAAAAAAAAAAAACCGGAGGAGCCTGCCGAAGATGAGGCCATTACGGCTCGCCTTTAGGTGTCCTCCTCGGGATAGCGTCATTTAAAGAACGAGGGTCAGCACGAGTAAAAAAAAAAAAAAACCGGAGGAGCCTACCGAAGATGAGGCCATTACGGCTCGCCTTTAGGTGTCCTCCTCGGGATAGCGTCATTTAAAGAACGAGGGTCAGCACGTAAAAAAAAAAAAAAAACCGGAGGAGCCTACCGAAGATGAGGCCATTACGGCTCGCCTTTAGGTGTCCTCCTCGGGATAGCGTCATTTAAAGAACGAGGGTCAGCACGAGTAAAAAAAAAAAAAAAAACCGGAGGAGCCTGCCGAAGATGAGGCCATTACGGCTCGCCTTTAGGTGTCCTCCTCGGGATAGCGTCATTTAAAGAACGAGGGTCAGCACGACGTAAAAAAAAAAAAAAAAACCGGAGGAGCCTGCCGAAGATGAGGCCATTACGGCTCGCCTTTAGGTGTCCTCCTCGGGATAGCGTCATTTAAAGAACGAGGGTCAGCACGATGTAAAAAAAAAAAAAAAACCGGAGGAGCCTGCCGAAGATGAGGCCATTACGGCTCGCCTTTAGGTGTCCTCCTCGGGATAGCGTCATTTAAAGAACGAGGGTCAGCACGACGTAAAAAAAAAAAAAAAAACCGGAGGAGCCTGCCGAAGATGAGGCCATTACGGCTCGCCTTTAGGTGTCCTCCTCGGGATAGCGTCATTTAAAGAACGAGGGTCAGCACGTAGTAAAAAAAAAAAAAACCGGAGGAGCCTGCCGAAGATGAGGCCATTACGGCTCGCCTTTAGGTGTCCTCCTCGGGATAGCGTCATTTAAAGAACGAGGGTCAGCACGTAAAAAAAAAAAAAACCGGAGGAGCCTGCCGAAGATGAGGCCATTACGGCTCGCCTTTAGGTGTCCTCCTCGGGATAGCGTCATTTAAAGAACGAGGGTCAGCACGAGTAAAAAAAAAAAAAAAACCGGAGGAGCCTGCCGAAGATGAGGCCATTACGGCTCGCCTTTAGGTGTCCTCCTCGGGATAGCGTCATTTAAAGAACGAGGGTCAGCACGACGTAAAAAAAAAAAAAAAAACCGGAGGAGCCTGCCGAAGATGAGGCCATTACGGCTCGCCTTTAGGTGTCCTCCTCGGGATAGCGTCATTTAAAGAACGAGGGTCAGCACGATGTAAAAAAAAAAAAAAAAACCGGAGGAGCCTACCGAAGATGAGGCCATTACGGCTCGCCTTTAGGTGTCCTCCTCGGGATAGCGTCATTTAAAGAACGAGGGTGCACGACGTAAAAAAAAAAAAAAAACCGGAGGAGCCTACCGAAGATGAGGCCATTACGGCTCGCCTTTAGGTGTCCTCCTCGGGATAGCGTCATTTAAAGAACGAGGGTCAGCACGATGTAAAAAAAAAAAAAAAACCGGAGGAGCCTGCCGAAGATGAGGCCATTACGGCTCGCCTTTAGGTGTCCTCCTCGGGATAGCGTCATTTAAAGAACGAGGGTCAGCACGTAGTAAAAAAAAAAAAAAAACCGGAGGAGCCTGCCGAAGATGAGGCCATTACGGCTCGCCTTTAGGTGTCCTCCTCGGGATAGCGTCATTTAAAGAACGAGGGTCAGCACGTAGTAAAAAAAAAAAAAAAACCGGAGGAGCCTGCCGAAGATGAGGCCATTACGGCTCGCCTTTAGGTGTCCTCCTCGGGATAGCGTCATTTAAAGAACGAGGGTCAGCACGTAGTAAAAAAAAAAAAAAAAACCGGAGGAGCCTGCCGAAGATGAGGCCATTACGGCTCGCCTTTAGGTGTCCTCCTCGGGATAGCGTCATTTAAAGAACGAGGGTCAGCACGAGTAAAAAAAAAAAAAAAACCGGAGGAGCCTACCGAAGATGAGGCCATTACGGCTCGCCTTTAGGTGTCCTCCTCGGGATAGCGTCATTTAAAGAACGAGGGTCAGCACGACGTAAAAAAAAAAAAAAAACCGGAGGAGCCTGCCGAAGATGAGGCCATTACGGCTCGCCTTTAGGTGTCCTCCTCGGGATAGCGTCATTTAAAGAACGAGGGTCAGCACGATGTAAAAAAAAAAAAAAAACCGGAGGAGCCTACCGAAGATGAGGCCATTACGGCTCGCCTTTAGGTGTCCTCCTCGGGATAGCGTCATTTAAAGAACGAGGGTCAGCACGAGTAAAAAAAAAAAAAAACCGGAGGAGCCTGCCGAAGATGAGGCCATTACGGCTCGCCTTTAGGTGTCCTCCTCGGGATAGCGTCATTTAAAGAACGAGGGTCAGCACGATGTAAAAAAAAAAAAAAAACCGGAGGAGCCTGCCGAAGATGAGGCCATTACGGCTCGCCTTTAGGTGTCCTCCTCGGGATAGCGTCATTTAAAGAACGAGGGTCAGCACGTAGTAAAAAAAAAAAAAAAAACCGGAGGAGCCTACCGAAGATGAGGCCATTACGGCTCGCCTTTAGGTGTCCTCCTCGGGATAGCGTCATTTAAAGAACGAGGGTCAGCACGTAGTAAAAAAAAAAACCGGAGGAGCCTGCCGAAGATGAGGCCATTACGGCTCGCCTTTAGGTGTCCTCCTCGGGATAGCGTCATTTAAAGAACGAGGGTCAGCACGACGTAAAAAAAAAAAAAAAACCGGAGGAGCCTGCCGAAGATGAGGCCATTACGGCTCGCCTTTAGGTGTCCTCCTCGGATAGCGTCATTTAAAGAACGAGGGTCAGCACGTAAAAAAAAAAAAAAAAACCGGAGGAGCCTGCCGAAGATGAGGCCATTACGGCTCGCCTTTAGGTGTCCTCCTCGGGATAGCGTCATTTAAAGAACGAGGGTCAGCACGATGTAAAAAAAAAAAAAAAACCGGAGGAGCCTACCGAAGATGAGGCCATTACGGCTCGCCTTTAGGTGTCCTCCTCGGGATAGCGTCATTTAAAGAACGAGGGTCAGCACGAGTAAAAAAAAAAAAAAACCGGAGGAGCCTGCCGAAGATGAGGCCATTACGGCTCGCCTTTAGGTGTCCTCCTCGGGATAGCGTCATTTAAAGAACGAGGGTCAGCACGTAGTAAAAAAAAAAAACCGGAGGAGCCTGCCGAAGATGAGGCCATTACGGCTCGCCTTTAGGTGTCCTCCTCGGGATAGCGTCATTTAAAGAACGAGGGTCAGCACGATGTAAAAAAAAAAAAAAAAACCGGAGGAGCCTGCCGAAGATGAGGCCATTACGGCTCGCCTTTAGGTGTCCTCCTCGGGATAGCGTCATTTAAAGAACGAGGGTCAGCACGATGTAAAAAAAAAAAAAAAAAACCGGAGGAGCCTGCCGAAGATGAGGCCATTACGGCTCGCCTTTAGGTGTCCTCCTCGGGATAGCGTCATTTAAAGAACGAGGGTCAGCACGATGTAAAAAAAAAAAAAAAAACCGGAGGAGCCTGCCGAAGATGAGGCCATTACGGCTCGCCTTTAGGTGTCCTCCTCGGGATAGCGTCATTTAAAGAACGAGGGTCAGCACGAGTAAAAAAAAAAAAAAAAACCGGAGGAGCCTACCGAAGATGAGGCCATTACGGCTCGCCTTTAGGTGTCCTCCTCGGGATAGCGTCATTTAAAGAACGAGGGTCAGCACGTAAAAAAAAAAAAAAAAACCGGAGGAGCCTGCCGAAGATGAGGCCATTACGGCTCGCCTTTAGGTGTCCTCCTCGGGATAGCGTCATTTAAAGAACGAGGGTCAGCACGATGTAAAAAAAAAAAAAAAAACCGGAGGAGCCTGCCGAAGATGAGGCCATTACGGCTCGCCTTTAGGTGTCCTCCTCGGGATAGCGTCATTTAAAGAACGAGGGTCAGCACGATGTAAAAAAAAAAAAAAAACCGGAGGAGCCTGCCGAAGATGAGGCCATTACGGCTCGCCTTTAGGTGTCCTCCTCGGGATAGCGTCATTTAAAGAACGAGGGTCAGCACGTAGTAAAAAAAAAAAAAAAACCGGAGGAGCCTACCGAAGATGAGGCCATTACGGCTCGCCTTTAGGTGTCCTCCTCGGGATAGCGTCATTTAAAGAACGAGGGTCAGCACGTAGTAAAAAAAAAAAAAAAACCGGAGGAGCCTGCCGAAGATGAGGCCATTACGGCTCGCCTTTAGGTGTCCTCCTCGGGATAGCGTCATTTAAAGAACGAGGGTCAGCACGTAGTAAAAAAAAAAAAAAAACCGGAGGAGCCTGCCGAAGATGAGGCCATTACGGCTCGCCTTTAGGTGTCCTCCTCGGGATAGCGTCATTTAAAGAACGAGGGTCAGCACGTAGTAAAAAAAAACCGGAGGAGCCTGCCGAAGATGAGGCCATTACGGCTCGCCTTTAGGTGTCCTCCTCGGGATAGCGTCATTTAAAGAACGAGGGTCAGCACGACGTAAAAAAAAAAAAAAAAACCGGAGGAGCCTACCGAAGATGAGGCCATTACGGCTCGCCTTTAGGTGTCCTCCTCGGGATAGCGTCATTTAAAGAACGAGGGTCAGCACGACGTAAAAAAAAAAAAAAAACCGGAGGAGCCTACCGAAGATGAGGCCATTACGGCTCGCCTTTAGGTGTCCTCCTCGGGATAGCGTCATTTAAAGAACGAGGGTCAGCACGTGTAAAAAAAAAAAAAAAAGGAGGAGCCTGCCGAAGATGAGGCCATTACGGCTCGCCTTTAGGTGTCCTCCTCGGGATAGCGTCATTTAAAGAACGAGGGTCAGCACGAGTAAAAAAAAAAAAAAAACCGGAGGAGCCTGCCGAAGATGAGGCCATTACGGCTCGCCTTTAGGTGTCCTCCTCGGGATAGCGTCATTTAAAGAACGAGGGTCAGCACGATGTAAAAAAAAAAAAAAAACCGGAGGAGCCTGCCGAAGATGAGGCCATTACGGCTCGCCTTTAGGTGTCCTCCTCGGGATAGCGTCATTTAAAGAACGAGGGTCAGCACGATGTAAAAAAAAAAAAAAAAACCGGAGGAGCCTGCCGAAGATGAGGCCATTACGGCTCGCCTTTAGGTGTCCTCCTCGGGATAGCGTCATTTAAAGAACGAGGGTCAGCACGATGTAAAAAAAAAAAAAAAAAACCGGAGGAGCCTGCCGAAGATGAGGCCATTACGGCTCGCCTTTAGGTGTCCTCCTCGGGATAGCGTCATTTAAAGAACGAGGGTCAGCACGTAGTAAAAAAAAAAAAAAAAACCGGAGGAGCCTACCGAAGATGAGGCCATTACGGCTCGCCTTTAGGTGTCCTCCTCGGGATAGCGTCATTTAAAGAACGAGGGTCAGCACGATGTAAAAAAAAAAAAAAAACGGAGGAGCCTACCGAAGATGAGGCCATTACGGCTCGCCTTTAGGTGTCCTCCTCGGGATAGCGTCATTTAAAGAACGAGGGTGCACGACGTAAAAAAAAAAAAAAAAACCGGAGGAGCCTGCCGAAGATGAGGCCATTACGGCTCGCCTTTAGGTGTCCTCCTCGGGATAGCGTCATTTAAAGAACGAGGGTCAGCACGATGTAAAAAAAAAAAAAAAACCGGAGGAGCCTGCCGAAGATGAGGCCATTACGGCTCGCCTTTAGGTGTCCTCCTCGGGATAGCGTCATTTAAAGAACGAGGGTCAGCACGTGTAAAAAAAAAAAAAAAACCGGAGGAGCCTGCCGAAGATGAGGCCATTACGGCTCGCCTTTAGGTGTCCTCCTCGGGATAGCGTCATTTAAAGAACGAGGGTCAGCACGTAGTAAAAAAAACCGGAGGAGCCTGCCGAAGATGAGGCCATTACGGCTCGCCTTTAGGTGTCCTCCTCGGGATAGCGTCATTTAAAGAACGAGGGTCAGCACGTAGTAAAAAAAAAAACCGGAGGAGCCTGCCGAAGATGAGGCCATTACGGCTCGCCTTTAGGTGTCCTCCTCGGGATAGCGTCATTTAAAGAACGAGGGTCAGCACGACGTAAAAAAAAAAAAAAAACCGGAGGAGCCTACCGAAGATGAGGCCATTACGGCTCGCCTTTAGGTGTCCTCCTCGGGATAGCGTCATTTAAAGAACGAGGGTCAGCACGATGTAAAAAAAAAAAAAAAAACCGGAGGAGCCTACCGAAGATGAGGCCATTACGGCTCGCCTTTAGGTGTCCTCCTCGGGATAGCGTCATTTAAAGAACGAGGGTCAGCACGATGTAAAAAAAAAAAAAAAAACCGGAGGAGCCTGCCGAAGATGAGGCCATTACGGCTCGCCTTTAGGTGTCCTCCTCGGGATAGCGTCATTTAAAGAACGAGGGTCAGCACGATGTAAAAAAAAAAAAAAAACCGGAGGAGCCTGCCGAAGATGAGGCCATTACGGCTCGCCTTTAGGTGTCCTCCTCGGGATAGCGTCATTTAAAGAACGAGGGTCAGCACGATGTAAAAAAAAAAAAAAAAACCGGAGGAGCCTGCCGAAGATGAGGCCATTACGGCTCGCCTTTAGGTGTCCTCCTCGGGATAGCGTCATTTAAAGAACGAGGGTCAGCACGTAGTAAAAAAAAAAAAAAAAACCGGAGGAGCCTACCGAAGATGAGGCCATTACGGCTCGCCTTTAGGTGTCCTCCTCGGGATAGCGTCATTTAAAGAACGAGGGTCAGCACGTAGTAAAAAAAAACCGGAGGAGCCTGCCGAAGATGAGGCCATTACGGCTCGCCTTTAGGTGTCCTCCTCGGGATAGCGTCATTTAAAGAACGAGGGTCAGCACGAGTAAAAAAAAAAAAAAAAACCGGAGGAGCCTGCCGAAGATGAGGCCATTACGGCTCGCCTTTAGGTGTCCTCCTCGGATAGCGTCATTTAAAGAACGAGGGTCAGCACGACGTAAAAAAAAAAAAAAAAACCGGAGGAGCCTACCGAAGATGAGGCCATTACGGCTCGCCTTTAGGTGTCCTCCTCGGATAGCGTCATTTAAAGAACGAGGGTCAGCACGTGTAAAAAAAAAAAAAAACCGGAGGAGCCTACCGAAGATGAGGCCATTACGGCTCGCCTTTAGGTGTCCTCCTCGGATAGCGTCATTTAAAGAACGAGGGTCAGCACGTAGTAAAAAAAAAAAAAAAAACCGGAGGAGCCTGCCGAAGATGAGGCCATTACGGCTCGCCTTTAGGTGTCCTCCTCGGATAGCGTCATTTAAAGAACGAGGGTCAGCACGTAGTAAAAAAAAAAAAACCGGAGGAGCCTGCCGAAGATGAGGCCATTACGGCTCGCCTTTAGGTGTCCTCCTCGGGATAGCGTCATTTAAAGAACGAGGGTCAGCACGATGTAAAAAAAAAAAAAAAACCGGAGGAGCCTGCCGAAGATGAGGCCATTACGGCTCGCCTTTAGGTGTCCTCCTCGGGATAGCGTCATTTAAAGAACGAGGGTCAGCACGATGTAAAAAAAAAAAAAAAAACCGGAGCCTGCCGAAGATGAGGCCATTACGGCTCGCCTTTAGGTGTCCTCCTCGGGATAGCGTCATTTAAAGAACGAGGGTCAGCACGATGTAAAAAAAAAAAAAAAACCGGAGGAGCCTGCCGAAGATGAGGCCATTACGGCTCGCCTTTAGGTGTCCTCCTCGGGATAGCGTCATTTAAAGAACGAGGGTCAGCACGTAGTAAAAAAAAAAAAAAAAACCGGAGGAGCCTACCGAAGATGAGGCCATTACGGCTCGCCTTTAGGTGTCCTCCTCGGGATAGCGTCATTTAAAGAACGAGGGTCAGCACGTAAAAAAAAAAAAAAAACCGGAGGAGCCTGCCGAAGATGAGGCCATTACGGCTCGCCTTTAGGTGTCCTCCTAGGATAGCGTCATTTAAAGAACGAGGGTGCACGACGTAAAAAAAAAAAAAAAAACCGGAGGAGCCTGCCGAAGATGAGGCCATTACGGCTCGCCTTTAGGTGTCCTCCTCGGGATAGCGTCATTTAAAGAACGAGGGTCAGCACGATGTAAAAAAAAAAAAAAAACCGGAGGAGCCTGCCGAAGATGAGGCCATTACGGCTCGCCTTTAGGTGTCCTCCTCGGGATAGCGTCATTTAAAGAACGAGGGTCAGCACGAGTAAAAAAAAAAAAAAAAAACCGGAGGAGCCTGCCGAAGATGAGGCCATTACGGCTCGCCTTTAGGTGTCCTCCTCGGGATAGCGTCATTTAAAGAACGAGGGTCAGCACGTAGTAAAAAAAAAAAAAAAAACCGGAGGAGCCTGCCGAAGATGAGGCCATTACGGCTCGCCTTTAGGTGTCCTCCTCGGGATAGCGTCATTTAAAGAACGAGGGTCAGCACGTAGTAAAAAAAAAAAAAAAAACCGGAGGAGCCTGCCGAAGATGAGGCCATTACGGCTCGCCTTTAGGTGTCCTCCTCGGGATAGCGTCATTTAAAGAACGAGGGTCAGCACGTAGTAAAAAAAAACCGGAGGAGCCTGCCGAAGATGAGGCCATTACGGCTCGCCTTTAGGTGTCCTCCTCGGGATAGCGTCATTTAAAGAACGAGGGTCAGCACGACGTAAAAAAAAAAAAAAAAAACCGGAGGAGCCTGCCGAAGATGAGGCCATTACGGCTCGCCTTTAGGTGTCCTCCTAGGATAGCGTCATTTAAAGAACGAGGGTCAGCACGACGTAAAAAAAAAAAAAAAAAACCGGAGGAGCCTACCGAAGATGAGGCCATTACGGCTCGCCTTTAGGTGTCCTCCTCGGGATAGCGTCATTTAAAGAACGAGGGTCAGCACGATGTAAAAAAAAAAAAAAAAGGAGGAGCCTGCCGAAGATGAGGCCATTACGGCTCGCCTTTAGGTGTCCTCCTCGGATAGCGTCATTTAAAGAACGAGGGTCAGCACGAGTAAAAAAAAAAAAAAAAACCGGAGGAGCCTGCCGAAGATGAGGCCATTACGGCTCGCCTTTAGGTGTCCTCCTCGGGATAGCGTCATTTAAAGAACGAGGGTCAGCACGTGTAAAAAAAAAACCGGAGGAGCCTGCCGAAGATGAGGCCATTACGGCTCGCCTTTAGGTGTCCTCCTCGGGATAGCGTCATTTAAAGAACGAGGGTCAGCACGATGTAAAAAAAAAAAAAAAAACCGGAGGAGCCTGCCGAAGATGAGGCCATTACGGCTCGCCTTTAGGTGTCCTCCTCGGGATAGCGTCATTTAAAGAACGAGGGTCAGCACGACGTAAAAAAAAAAAAAAAAAACCGGAGGAGCCTGCCGAAGATGAGGCCATTACGGCTCGCCTTTAGGTGTCCTCCTCGGGATAGCGTCATTTAAAGAACGAGGGTCAGCACGATGTAAAAAAAAAAAAAAAAAAACCGGAGGAGCCTACCGAAGATGAGGCCATTACGGCTCGCCTTTAGGTGTCCTCCTCGGATAGCGTCATTTAAAGAACGAGGGTCAGCACGATGTAAAAAAAAAAAAAAAAAACCGGAGGAGCCTACCGAAGATGAGGCCATTACGGCTCGCCTTTAGGTGTCCTCCTAGGATAGCGTCATTTAAAGAACGAGGGTGCACGACGTAAAAAAAAAAAAAAAACCGGAGGAGCCTGCCGAAGATGAGGCCATTACGGCTCGCCTTTAGGTGTCCTCCTCGGGATAGCGTCATTTAAAGAACGAGGGTCAGCACGATGTAAAAAAAAAAAAAACGGAGGAGCCTGCCGAAGATGAGGCCATTACGGCTCGCCTTTAGGTGTCCTCCTCGATAGCGTCATTTAAAGAATGAGGGTCTGCACGTAGTAAAAAAAAAAAAAAACCGGAGGAGCCTGCCGAAGATGAGGCCATTACGGCTCGCCTTTAGGTGTCCTCCTCGGGATAGCGTCATTTAAAGAACGAGGGTCAGCACGTAGTAAAAAAAAAACGGAGGAGCCTGCCGATGAGGCCATTACGGCTCGCCTTTAGGTGTCCTCCTCGGATAGCGTCATTTAAAGAACGAGGGTCAGCACGACGTAAAAAAAAAAAAAAAAAACCGGAGGAGCCTACCGAAGATGAGGCCATTACGGCTCGCCTTTAGGTGTCCTCCTCGGGATAGCGTCATTTAAAGAACGAGGGTCAGCACGAGTAAAAAAAAAAAAAAAAACCGGAGAGCCTACCGAAGATGAGGCCATTACGGCTCGCCTTTAGGTGTCCTCCTCGGGATAGCGTCATTTAAAGAACGAGGGTCAGCACGATGTAAAAAAAAAGAAAAAAAACCGGAGGAGCCTGCCGAAGATGAGGCCATTACGGCTCGCCTTTAGGTGTCCTCCTCGGGATAGCGTCATTTAAAGAACGAGGGTCAGCACGATGTAAAAAAAAAAAAAAAAACCGGAGGAGCCTGCCGAAGATGAGGCCATTACGGCTCGCCTTTAGGTGTCCTCCTCGGGATAGCGTCATTTAAAGAACGAGGGTCACGATGTAAAAAAAAAAAAAAAACCGGAGGAGCCTGCCGAAGATGAGGCCATTACGGCTCGCCTTTAGGTGTCCTCCTCGGGATAGCGTCATTTAAAGAACGAGGGTCAGCACGTAGTAAAAAAAGAAAAAAAACCGGAGGAGCCTACCGAAAGATGAGGCCATTACGGCTCGCCTTTAGGTGTCCTCCTCGGGATAGCGTCATTTAAAGAACGAGGGTCAGCACGTAGTAAAAAAAAAAAAAAAACCGGAGGAGCCTGCCGAAGATGAGGCCATTACGGCTCGCCTTTAGGTGTCCTCCTCGGGATAGCGTCATTTAAAGAACGAGGGTCAGCACGTAGAAAAAAAAAAAAGGAGGAGCCTGCCGAAGATGAGGCCATTACGGCTCGCCTTTAGGTGTCCTCCTCGGATAGCGTCATTTAAAGAACGAGGGTCAGCACGACGTAAAAAAAAAAAAAAAACCGGAGGAGCCTGCCGAAGATGAGGCCATTACGGCTCGCCTTTAGGTGTCCTCCTCGGATAGCGTCATTTAAAGAACGAGGGTCAGCACACGTAAAAAAAAAAAAAAAAACCGGAGGAGCCTGCCGAAGAGGCCATTACGGCTCGCCTTTAGGTGTCCTCCTCGGGATAGCGTCATTTAAAGAACGAGGGTCAGCACGACGTAAAAAAAAAAAAAAAACCGGAGGAGCCTGCCGAAGATGAGGCCATTACGGCTCGCCTTTAGGTGTCCTCCTCGGATAGCGTCATTTAAAGAGAGGGTCAGCACGTATGAAAAAAAGAAAAAAACCGGAGGAGCCTGCCGAAGATGAGGCCATTACGGCTCGCCTTTAGGTGTCCTCCTCGGGATAGCGTCATTTAAAGAACGAGGGTCAGCACGTAGTAAAAAAAAAACGGAGGAGCCTGCCGAAGATGAGGCCATTACGGCTCGCCTTTAGGTGTCCTCCTCGGGATAGCGTCATTTAAAGAACGAGGGTCAGCACGAGTAAAAAAAACGAAAAAAAACCGGAGGAGCCTGCCGAAGATGAGGCCATTACGGCTCGCCTTTAGGTGTCCTCCTCGGATAGCGTCATTTAAAGAACGAGGGTCAGCACGATGTAAAAAAAAAAAAAACCGGAGGCCTGCCGAAGATGAGGCCATTACGGCTCGCCTTTAGGTGTCCTCCTCGGGATAGCGTCATTTAAAGAACGAGGGTCAGCACGATGTAAAAAAAAAAAAAAAAACCGGAGGAGCCTGCCGAAGATGAGGCCATTACGGCTCGCCTTTAGGTGTCCTCCTCGGGATAGCGTCATTTAAAGAACGAGGGTCAGCACGTAGTAAAAAAAAAGAAAAAAACCGGAGGAGCCTGCCGAAGATGAGGCCATTACGGCTCGCCTTTAGGTGTCCTCCTCGGGATAGC
>NC_092052.1:77030789-77062537 GCF_003086295.3 Arachis hypogaea
CGAAGATGAGGCCATTACGACTCTCCTTTAGGTGTCCTCCTTAGGATAGCGTCATTTAAAGAACGAGGGTCTGCACGACGTAAAGAAAATGCTAAAAAAAAAACCGGAGCAACCTACCGAAGATGAGGCCATTACGGCTCGCCTTTAGGTGTCCTCCTCGGGATAGAATCATTTAAAGAACGAGGGTCAACACGATGTAAAAAAAACGGCATAAAAAAAATCGGAGGAGCATGCCAAAGATGAGGCCATTACCGCTCGCCTTTAGGTGTCCTCCTCGGGATAGCGTTATTTAAAGAACGAGGGTCAGCACGTAGTAAAAAAAAATCGGAGGAGCCTCCGATGTTGAGGCCATTACGGCTCGCCTTAAGGTGTCCTCCTCGGGATAGCGTCATTTAAAGAACGAGGGTCTGCATGATGTAAAAAAAATAGAAAAAAAACCGGAGGTGCCTGTCGAAGATGAGGCCATTACGACTCTCCTTTAGGTGTCCTCCTCGGGATAGCGTCATTTAAAGAACGAGGCTCAGCACGTAGTGAAAAAAAAACCGGAGGAGGCTACCGAAGATGAGGCCATTACGGCTCGCCTTTAGGTGTCCTCCTCGGGATAGCGTCATTTAAAGAACAAGGGTTTGCACGACGTAAAATAAACCGGAAAAAAAAACTGGAACAGCCGACCAAAGATGAGGCCATTACGGCTCGCCTTTAGGTCTCCTCCTCGGATAGCGTCATTTAAAGAACGAGGGTCAACACGATGTAAAAAAATGACATAAAAAAACCGGAGGAGCCTGCCGAAAATGAGGCAATGACGGCTCGCCTTTAGGTTTTCTCCTCGGGATAGCGTCATTTAAAGAACGAGGGTCAGCACGATGTAAAAAAAAAGCAGAAAAAAAACCGGAGGTGCCTGTCGAAGATGAGGCCATTACGGCTCGCCTTTAAGTGTCCTCCTCGGGATAGCGTCATTTAAAGAACGAGGGTCAGCACAACGTAAAAAAAAACGGAAAAAAAAACCGAGGTGCCTGCCGAAGATGAGGCCATTATGACTCGCCTTTAGGTGTCCTCCTCAGGATAGCGTCATTTAAAGAACGAGGGTCTGCACGACGTAAAAAAAAAACAAAAAAAAAACCGGATGATGAGGCCATTACGGCTCGCCTTCAGGTGTCCACCTCGGGATAGCGTCATTTAAAGAACGAGGGTCAGCACGATGTAAAAAAAATGGCAGAAAAAAAAATCGGAGGAGCCTGCCGAAGATGAGGCCATTACGGCTCGCCTTTAGGTGTCCTCCTCGGGATAGCGTCATTTAAAGAACGAGGGTCAGCACGTAGTAAAAAAAAAATCGGAGGAGCCTCCGATGTTGAGGCCATTACGGCTCGCCTTTAGGTGTCCTCCTCGAGATAGCGTCATTTAAAGAACGAGGGTCTGCACGATGTAAAAAAAAACAGAAAAAAAACCGGAGGTGCCTGTCGAAGACGAGGCCATTACGACTCTCCTTTACGTGTCCTCCTCGGGATAGCGTCATTTAAAGAACGAGGGTCAGCACGTAGTGAAAAAAAAAATCGGAGGAGCCTACCGATGATGAGGCCATTACGGCTCGCCTTCAGGTGTCCACCTCGGGATAGTGTCATTTAAAAAACGAGGGTCAACATGATGTAAAAAAAACGGCTTAAAAAAAACTGGAGGAGCCTGCCGAAGATGAGGCCATTACGGCTCGCCTTTAGGTGTCCTCCTCGGGATCGTGTCATTTAAAGAATGAGGGTCAGCACGTAGTGAAAAATAAGCTGAAAAAAAACCGGAGGAGCCTACCGAAGATGAGGCCATTACGGCTCGCCTTTAGGTGTCCTCCTCGGGATAGCGTCATTTAAAGAACGATGGTCAGCACGTAGTAAAAAAAAAAACCGGAGGAGCCTGCCGATGATGAGGCCATTACGGCTCGCCTTTAGGTGTCCTCCTTGGGATAGCGTCATTTAAAGAAAGAGGGTCAGCACGACGTAAAAAAAATTGGAAAAAAAAACTGGAGGAGCCTGCCGAAGATGAGGCCATTACGACTCTCCTTTAGGTGTCCTCCTTAGGATAGCGTCATTTAAAGAACGATGGACTGCACGACTTAAAAAAAAGCTGAAAAAAACCAGAGCAACCTACCGAAGATGAGGCCATTACGGCTCGCCTTTAGGTGTCCTCCTCGGGATAGCGTCATTTAAAGAACGAGGGTCAGCACGACGTAAAAAAAATTGGAAAAAAAAACCGGAGGAGACTGCCGAAGATGAGGCCATTACGACTCTCCTTTAGGTGTCCTCCTTAGGATAGCGTCATTTAAAGAACGAGGGTCTGCACGACGTAAAGAAAATGCTAAAAAAAAACCGGAGCAACCTACCGAAGATGAGGCCATTACGGCTCGCCTTTAGGTGTCCTCCTCGGGATAGCATCATTTAAAGAACGAGGGTCAACACGATGTAAAAAAAAAACGGCATAAAAAAAATCGGAGGAGCATGCCAAAGATGAGGCCATTACCGCTCGCCTTTAGGTGTCCTCCTCGGGATTGCGTCATTTAAAGAATGAGGGTCAGCACGTAGTGAAAAAAAAAACTAAAAAAAAAAAAACGGAGGAGACTACCGAAGATGAGGCCATTACGGCTCGCCTTAGATGTCCTCCTCGGGATAGCGTCATTTAAAGAAGGAGGGCCAGCACGTAGTAGAAAAAAAAACTAGAGGAGCCTGCCGAAGATGAGGCCATTACGGCTCGCCTTTAGGTGTCCTCCTCGGGATAGCGTCATTTAAAGAACGAGGGTCAGCACGACGTAAAAAAAATTGAAAAAAAACCGGATGTGCCTACCGAAGATGAGGCCATTACGACTCTCCTTTAGGTGTCCTCCTTAGGATAGCGTCATTTAAAGAACGAGGGTCTGCACGACGTAAAGAAAATGCTAAAAAAAAACCGGAGCAACCTACCGAAGATGAGGCCATTACGGCTCGCCTTTAGGTGTCCTCCTCGGGATAGCATCATTTAAAGAACGAGGGTCAACACGATGTAAAAAAAATGGCATAAAAAAAATCAGAGGAGCCTGCCAAAGATGAGGCCATTACGGCTCGCCTTTAGGTGTCCTCTTTGGGATCGCGTCATTTAAAGATTGAGGGTCAGCAAGTAGTAAAAAAAATTTGAAAAAAAAAACCGGAGGAGCCTACCGAAGATGAGGCCATTATGGCTCGCCTTTAGGAGTCCTCCTCGGATAGCGTCATTTAAAGAACGAGGGTCAGCACGTAGTAAAAAAAAACTGGAGGAGCCTGCCGATGATGAGGCCATTACGGCTTGCGTTCAGGTGTCCACCTCGGGATAACGTCATTTAAAGAACGAGGGTCAGCACTGCGTAAAAAAAACCGGAGGAGCCTGCCGAAGATGAGGCCATTACAACTCTCCTTTAGGTGTCCTCCTTAGGATAGCGTCATTTAAAGAACGATGGTCTGCACGATGTAAAAAAAAAGCCGAATAGAAATCGGAGCAACCTACCGAAGATGAGGCCATTACGGCTCGCCTTTAAGTGCCCTCCTCGGGATAGCGTCATTTAAGGAATGAGGGTCAGCACGTAGTAAAAAAAAATACTAGAGGAGCCTGCCGAAGATGAGGCCATTACGGCTCGCCTTTAGGTGTCCTCCTCGGGATAGCGTCATTTAAAGAACGAGGGTCAGCACGATGTAAAAAAACGGCATAAAAAAACCGAAGGAGCCTGCCGAAGATGAGGCCTTTACGGCTCGCCTTTAGGTGTCCTCTTCGGGATCGCGTCATTTAAAGAACGAGGGTCAGAACGAAGTGAAAAAAAAAACTGAAAAAAAACCGGAGGAGCCTACCGAAGATGAGGCCATTACGGCTCGCCTTTAGGTGTCCTCCTTGGATAGCGTCATTTAAAGAACGAGGGTCAGCACGTAGTAAAAAAAAACTAGAGGAGCCTGCCGAAGATTAGGCCATTACGGCTCGCCTTTAGGTGTCCTCCTCGGATAGCGTCATTTAAAGAACGAGGGTCAGTACATAGTAAAAAAAAAACCGGAGGAGCCTGTCAAAATGAGGCCATTACGACTCTCCTTTAGGTGTCCTCCTTAGGATAGCGTCATTTAAAGAACGAGGGTCTGCACGACGTAAAAAAAAGCTGAAAAAAAAACCGGAGCAGCCTACCGAAGATGAGGCCATTACGGCTCGCCTTTAGGTGTCCTCCTCGGGATAGCGTCATTTAAAGAACGAGGGTCAGCACACTGTAAAAAAAACGGCATAAAAAATATCGGAGGAGCCTGCCGAAGATGAGGCCATTACCGCTCGCCTTTAGGTGTCCTCCTCGGGATTGCGTCATTTAAAGAATGAGGGTCAGCACGTAGTGAAAAAAAAAAACTAAAGAAAAACCGGAGGAGCCTACCGAAGATGAGGCCATTACGGCTCGCCTTTAGGTGTCCTCCTCGGGATAGCGTCATTTAAAGAACGAGGGTCAGCACGTAGTAAAAAAAAAAACTAGAGGAGCCTGCCGAAGATTAGGCCATTACGGCTCGCCTTTAGGTGTCCTCCTCGGGATTGCGTCATTTAAAGAACGAGAGTCAGCACGATGTAAAAAAAACGGAATAAAAAAAACCGGAGGAGCCTGCCAAAGATGAGGCAATTACGGCTCGCCTTTAGATGTCTTCCTCTGGATCGCGTCATTTAAAGACTGAGGGTCAGCACGTAGTGAAAAAATAATTGAAAAAAAAACCGGAGGAGCCTACCGAAAATGAGGCCATTACGGCTCGCCTTTAGGTGTCCTCCTCGGGATAGCGTCATTTAAAGAATGAGGGTCAGCACGATGTAAAAAAAAAGCTGAAAAAAAACCGGAACAGCCTACCGAAGATGAGGCCATTACGGCTCGCCTTTAGGTGTCCTCCTCGGGATCGCGTCATTTAAAGATTGAGGGTCAGCACGTAGTGAAAAAAAACTGAAAAAAAACCGGAGGAGCCTACCGAAGATGACGCCATTATGGCTCGCCATTAGGTGTCCTCCTCGGGATAGCGTCATTTAAAGAACGAGGGTCAGCACGTAGTAAAAAAAAACTTGAGGAGCCTGCCAATGATGAGGCCATTACAGCTCACCTTCAGGTGTCCACCTCGGGATAACGTCATTTAAAGAACGAGGGTCAGCACTACATAAAAAAAAATCGGAAAAAAAACCGGAGGAGCCTGCCGAAGATGAGGCCATTACAACTCGCCTTTAGGTATCCTCCCTAGGATAGCGTCATTTAAAGAACGAGGGTCTGCACGACGTAAAAAAAAACCGAAAAAAATTGGAGTAGCGTACCGAAGATGAGGCCATTACGGCTCGCCTTTATGTGTCCTCCTCGGGATAGTGTCATTTAAAGAACGAGGGTCAGCACGATGTAAAAAAAATGGCAAAAAAAAAACGGAGGAGCCTGCCGAAGATGAGGCCATTACGGCTCGCCTTTAGTTGTCCTTCTCAGGTTCGCGTCATTTAAAGAATGAGGGTCAGCACGTATTGAAAAAAATTGAAAAAAAACCGGAGGAGCCTACCGAAGATGAGGCCATTATGGCTCGCCTTTAGGTGTCCTCCTCGGGATAGCGTTATTTAAAGAACGAGGGTCAGCACATAGTAAAAAAAAAATCGGAGGACCCTGCCAAAAATGAGGCCATTACGGCTCGCCATTAGGTGTCCTGCTCGGGATAGCGTCATTTAAAGAACGAGGGTCAGCACGACATTAAAAAAAAATCGGAAAAAAACACCGGAGGAGCCTGCCAAAGATGAGGCAATTATGACTCGCCTTTAGGGGTCCTCCTTAGGATAGCGTCATTTAAAGAACAAGGGTCTGCACGATGTAAAAAAAAACCGGAGTAGCCTACCGAGGATGAGGCCATTATGGCTCGCCTTTAGGTGTCTTTCTCGGGATAGCGTCATTTAAAGAACGAGGGTCAGCACGATGTAAAAAAAATGGCATAAAAAAAATCGGAGGAGCCTGCGAAGATGAGGCCATTACGGCTCGCATTTAGGTGGCCTCCTCTGGATCACGTCATTTAAAGATTGAGGGTTAGCACGTAGTGAAAAAAAAACTGAAAAAAAACCGGAGGAGCCTACCGAAGATGAGGCCATTACGGCTCGCCTTTAGGTGTCCTCCTCGGGATAGCATCATTTAAAGAACGAGGGTCAGCACGTAGAAAAAAAACCGGAGGATCCTACCGATGATGAGGCCATTATGGCTCGCCTTTAGGTGTCCTCCTCGGGATAGCGTCATTTAAAGAAAGAGGGTCAGCACGATGTAAAAAAAATTGGAAAAAAAAAACCGGAGGAGCCTGCCGAAGATGAGGCCATTACGACTCTCCTTTTGGCATCCTCCTTAAGATAGCATCATTTAAAGAACGAGGGTCTGCACGACGTAAAAAAAAAGCTGAAAAAAAAACCGGAGCAGCCTACCGAAGATGAGGCCATTACGGCTCGCCTTTAGGTGTCCTCCTCGGGATAGCATCATTTAAAGAACGAGGGTTAGCACGATGTAAAAAAAAACGGCATAAAAAAGACCGGAGCAGCCTGCCGAAGATGAGGCCATTACGGCTCGCCTTTAGGTGTCCTCCTCGGGATTGCGTCATTTAAAGAATGAGGGTCTGCACGTAGTAAAAAAAAAAACTAGAGGAGCCTGCCGAAGATGAGGCCATTACGGCTCGCCTTTAGGTGTCCTCCTCGGGATATTGTCATTTAAAGAACGAGGGTCAGCATGATGTAAAAAAAATGGAATAAAAAAAACCGGAGGAGCCTGCCGAAGATGAGGCAATTACGACTCGCCTTTAGGTGTCTTCCTCTGGATCGCGTCATTTAAAGACTGAGGGTCAGCACGTAGTGAAAAAATAACTGAAAAAAAAACCGGAGGAGCCTACCGAAAATGAGGCCATTACGGCTCGCCTTTAGGTGTCCTCCTCGGGATATGATGCACGAAAAACTTGTCTTGTGACAAATTTCCTTCGGCAAGTGTACCGAATTCGTCGTCAAGTAAAAACTCACAATAGAGTGAGGTCGAATCCCGCAGAGATTGATTGATCAAGCAACTTTAATTAGAGGAATGTTCTAGTTGAGCGAATCAGGATTTGAGTTGAGAATTGCAGAAAATAAAATGGCGGGAAGGTAAATAACAGAAAAAGTAAATGCTAGAAATAAAGAGCTGAAAGTAAATGAAGGAAAGTAAATTGTAGAATTGTAAATGGGAATGGAGTAATTGCTCATAAAAGTAAATGACAGAAATTAAAGAGAATGGGTAAGATCAGAAATGGGGAGTTTATTGGGCTCAGGAGATGTTGCATTCTCCGGATCAATTTCATTTTCATCTCTTCCTCAATCAATGTATTCATTGATCTCCTTGGCAATCTTAAGTGATCGAATTACAATTCCTTGTAATTTGATCTCTCAAATCTTGATCAATAGCCAATTCCTTGGTCAATTGGTCATGAGAAGAGATGAAGTATGGTCACTGATTATACCACATGCATTTCCCAAATCAAGTATTGAGAGGATTATAGTCAAATATCCATCCAAACCCAATTTGGTCCAGCATGAGAAAGCATTTCTAGCATGATCTCTTCATTCCTCTTTCAAGGTTCAGAAGAGATCCAAGTTTGAATAACTTCTTTTCCAAGATAACTATCCAATTGGATGAAGATCGAAAGCTTTCAAGTAAAATCAAAATAACAAATAGAAGAAGAATAATGAAAACTAGTATTGATCCATCAAATTACAACAGAGCTCCCTAACCCAATGAAAGGGGTTTAGTTGTTCATAGCTCTAGAAAATGAAAGCAAAGATAGAGAATACATGATGAAAACAAAACTAGAAGTGCAGAGAATGGTAAAATACAGAGAGTAGTTTTCCCCCTTTCCAATCTTTTTTTTCAATTCAAAACTACTCCTATATATACTACTCTTCTGATCTTCTAGTTGGCTCTCCAAGTCTTGGGTATGGGCCTTTGGATCTTGAGTTTGAAGCAGTTATCTTCTTCATTGGGCTTAGCTTTATTTGCAGAGAGAAAGTGTGAAATGGGCAGGGACTTAAGCTCAGGACGTTAGTGGTGTTAACATTAAGTAAAAATGTGGGTTCGAGAACGTTAGTGACAATCACCTTTTTCACTAACATTCCTTACCCAAGTTAGAGCCACGTTAACCTCAACGTTAGTGGCACAAACATTGCCACTAACGTTGCCTCTTGGTCCTTCGCACACGTTATTGGGACTTACCTTTCCCAATAACGTTGAGAAGCCTCCCCCTTTCTTACGTTAGAGTCCACGTTAACTTAGTTAACGTGGCTCTTAACGTTAGCTTGCCAACCTTCGAGAACGTTAGTGACACTTACCTTTGTCACTAACGTTCCAATGTGCCCCTATCTCCCACGTTAGAGTCCACGTTAACTAGGTTAATGTGGCCTCTAACGTAGCAATGCTAGCCATCTCCAACGTTAGTGACAAAGGTGAATGTCACTAACGTTGGCTCATCATCTCTCTTCTTCACGTTAGCTTCCACGTTAACTAAGTTAACGTGGGAGTTAACGTGGTTCATTGTGGCTTGTGTGGTTCATTCCAACGTTAGTGACAAAGTTAGGTGTCACTAACGTTGGCGATCATATACTTTCTCCACGTTGGCTTCCACGTTAACTAAGTTAACGTGGAAGTTAACGTGGCTTGTGGAGGCTTGGCCAACGTTAGTGACAAAGGTGAATGTCACTAACATTGGCTTCTCTTTTGCTTCTTAACGTTAGAAGCCACGTTAACTAAGTTAACGTGGCAACTAACGTGGCCACTTATGAGCTTGGCCCAACATTAGTGACAAAGGTAAGTGTCACTAACGTTGGCTCCATTTTCTTTCCTCCACGTTAGAGTTCACGTTAACTTAGTTAACGTGACTCTTAACGTGGGCTATGATGGCTTCGAGGACGTTATTGGCGATTACTTTTCTCAATCACTTTGCAAGCTAGCTCCCATTCCTACGTTAGAAGTCACGTTAGTGAGACTAACGTGGCTGCTAACGTGGTTCTTCCTTGCTTCCTTTGTCCTGAAATCAAGCAATAAAGTGCATCAAAGTTCTAGTCCAAGTCATGAGAAATGCAACATCCAATTTTGTCATTAATTTCATGCAAAATCCTCATGAAATCATGTAAAGTTCACAATGTATGCTTGAATCAAGATGTAAGTGAATATCTACCCAAGACTAGCTTATTTTCTAAGGAAATGCATGAAACTACCATAAAAACAGTAAAGAAAAGGTCAGTGAAACTGGCCAAAATGCCCTGGCATCACAACACCAAACTTAAAGCTTGCTTGTCCCTAAGCAAGTACTGGAACAAGACAATGATGAATGGAATACCAAGAAAAATGAGTCATACTTGTGGAAGTCATGTCCCTGGTTTTATGGTGGTTTCATGCATAGCAACTTAGGTTCATTCCTGGCTTTCAGACCTTTATCATGTCCTAGAATACTCACTGTGATTGCATCCCATGAGACTTTTATTCATTGATCCTTTTGTTGTCATTTCAGGGCTTATTTGTGTTCTTAAGCTAAGTGCTCTGTAAGGGGCAACTCTTTAAAATAAGCTTTCAGCCAACACTCCCGAACCAGTTGGTTCAAGGTGCTAGGTGTTGAAGCACCCCTAAGGACTTACTTCCTCAAGTCTCTCCCCCGTACATACACACCACAGGCACATGGTTTGTTTATTTTCTTTCTTGAGACCTTGGTGTCCAACACCTCTTTGGGTTACTAAATGCTCTGTAGTGGGGGTTACTCTTGATAGTGGACTTTCAGCTGATAATCCCGAGTTAGTTAACCCAAGTTACCAAGTGATAAGGCACCCCTAAGAGCTTATTCATCCAAGTAAATCCCTCACATAGGAACACCACATACACATGCTTCAAGATTAAAACCATTGGTGCCTAGCCTTATTGCTTACTCTTTTTCTTTTATTTTTCCACTTTCATTTTTTCCCCTTTTTCTTATTAGGATCTTGTTATTTAGCTAGTCTCATGTGTATGATCAAAGCATAGTATTCATGACAGATAGTTGTCTTCCCACCTTGTGGTTGAACCAACTTAGCTAACTTATGATCACACCATAAACTCATGAACTTACTCCATAGTATGAACTCCACTCTGGTCTTTTGTAAACACTCATTCTCTTTTCATTTGATTTAAAGGAACAAGCATACAAGTAAGCCAAGTGATGATGCAGTGACATAAAGACTAGCAATCATAGACCTCTTCAACACAAAACTTTAAAAGATAGAATTTAAAAAGGTTCAAACTAATAAGTAACTATTAATCAAGATTGCATTCGGACTTCCAATTTTCAACATTCTAAGTACATGGAATTAAGTGACAATACAACCTTCAGGTGATGGTTTCTAGTTGCCCTCTTTTTGTCATCATCCTGGTCTTTGCTACCTCACTTCCTTGGGTGAAGGTGCACCATTTCCTCATAAGATTCTTGCAAAGTTATTGGAAGTTGCTTGTTCCCAAAGCACTCGAGAAACAGTTAGCTTGCATGTATGCTTGTGACTTATGAACTTAATTTGGTGTGTGAACACCAAACTTAGTTCCTTGCCTAGTACAGAACCTTGCATTTATGCATAGAACCTCATATCTTGTTGTTTAACAAAACAATTATTAACTAAAATCTAACTAAATCTAAGTGGTTTCCATTGATTGACTGGAGCTAGCAATGTGCTTTAGGAGTGGTGTGTGATTCTAACTGAATTCCTTTGGTGAAACACCAAACTTAGAATTACACTTTAACTCTTGGATTGTTTTGGTGTGGAACACCAAACTTAGGTTCTCGCAATACAGAGGAAACAACTTGTGAACTTTATTGAAATAAAAATGAAAAGGAAACTACCTGAGGTTGGGTTGCCTCCCACAGAGCGCTTTTTTTATCGTCGCTAGCTCGACGATTCCTCCTTTACTTGAGATGATACTTTACTCTGGGGTTTTCTCCCATGTTGCCCAGATAATGCTTGAGTCTTTGTCCGTTCACTGTAAAAGTCCTCTCTGAACCTTCATCCATGATTTCAATGTGTCCATATGGTGAGACCCTTGTGACAAGAAAAGGGCCGGACCACCTTGATTTGATTTTTCCTGGGAACAGTCTTAATTTGGAATTGTAGAGGAGTACTTGCTGCCCTTTTTCGAAACTCATGGGTGCAAGATGCAGGTCATGTCTTCTCTTTGCCTTCTCTTTATATATCTTGGTATTTTCATAGGCTTGTGACCTGAATTCCTCCATCTCTTGCAGTTGCAAGATCCTCTTTGCACCAGCAGCAATGCTGTCAAAATTTAGTATCTTGATAGCCCAGAGAGCTTTGTGTTCCAGCTCCAGTGGTAAATGACAAGCTTTCCCATACACCAGTTGATATGGGGACATTCCAAGTGGTGTTTTGAATGCTGTTCTGTATGCCTAAAGAGCATCATCCAGCTTCTTCGACCAATCTTTTCTTGATGCACCCACAGTCTTTTCCAGAATCCTCTTTAGCTCTCTGTTGGATATCTCAGTTTGTCCACTTGTTTGGGGATGGTAAGGCGTGGCTACCTTGTGTCTTACCCCATATCGTAGGAGAAGAGCCTCTAGTGGTCTGTTGCAAAAATGGCTCCCTCCATCACTGATGAGTGCTCGTGGAACTCCAAACCGGCTAAAGATATTCCTTCTGAGGAAGTTCATGACCACCTTGTTATCATTCGTTGGGGTTGCAATAGCCTCTACCCACTTGGAAACGTAATCCACTGCTACCAAGATGTACTTGTTTGCATATGAGGTTGGGAATGGTCCCATGAAATCGATTTCCCACACATCAAACAGTTCTAGTTCCAAGATGAAATTTTGTGGCATCTCATTTCTTTTGGGCAAGTTCCCAGATCTTTGGCATTCATTGCAGCTCTTCACTAGTTCTTTGGCATCCTTGAAAAGGGTGGGCCAAAAGAATCCACTTTGTAACACCTTAGCTGCAGTTCTTTCCCCTCCAAAGTGGCCTCCATAGCATGAGCCGTGGCAATTCCATAGGACCTCTCGTCCTTCTTCTTCCGAAACACATCTTCTAAGGATTCCATCTGAACACTTCTTGAATAGATATGGCTCATCCCAGACAAAGTACTTTGCATCATTCATGAGCTTCCTTTTTTGATGTTTATTGATCTCTGGAGGCAAGGCCCCAGTTGCCTTGAAGTTGGCAATGTCTGTGAACCATGGTGCTTTGTGAACTGTCATCAACTGCTCATCAGGGAAGAGCTCATTCACACTTGTATTAAGTGCTCCACCTTTATCGTGAGGAATCCTGGATAGGTGATTTGCTACCTTGTTCTCCACTCCTTTCTTGTCTCTGATTTCAATATTGAATTCCTGCAACAATAAGATCCATCTTATTAGTCTTGGTTTTGATTCTTGCTTGGCAAACAAATATTTAAGTGCTGTGTGATCTGTAAAAACAATCACTTTAGCGCCAATGAGGTACGATCTAAACTTGTCAAATGCAAAAACTATTGCTAGCAACTCCTTTTCAGTAGTGGTATAATTTCTTTGAGTATCATTAAGGACTTTGCTCGCATAGTATATCACATGGACTAAGTTATCTTTCCTCTGTCCTAACACTGCCCCAACTGCAAAATCAGATGCGTCACACATCAATTCAAATGGTAAGTTCCAATCAGGTGGGGAAATGATAGGAGCAGAGGACAACCTCATTTTCAAATTTTCAAATGCTAACATGCATGTTTCATCGAAGATAAATAGTGTATCAGATACAAGGAGATTGCTTAAGGGCTTGGCTATCTTTGAAAAATCTTTAATAAACCTTCTGTAAAAACCCGCATGCCCTAAAAAGCTCCTAATTGCCTTGACATCACTGGGTGGAGGAAGTTTTTCAATAAGTTCCACTTTAGCCCTGTCCACTTCAATGCCTTGGTTAGAAACCTTATGGCCAAGGACTATTCCTCCTGTCACCATAAAGTGACATTTCTCCCAGTTTAAGACCAGATTGGTCTCTTGGCACCTTTTCAATACCAAGGCAAGGTGATTCAGGCAGCTAGTAAAGGAATCTCTAAATACCGAGAAATCATTCATAAAAACTTCAATGAATTTCTCTATCATATCTGAAAAGATGGAAAGCATGCAACGTTGGAAAGTCGCAGGTACATTACACAGCCCAAATGGCATGCGCCTGTAGGCAAACACTCCATATGGACAAGTAAATGAAGTTTTCTCTTGGTCTCTGGGATCAACCACTATTTGGTTATATCCTGAATAACCATCAAAAAAATAGTAATATGCGTGTCCTGCGAGTCTTTTCCAACATCTGATCCATGAAAGGGAGGGGGAAATGATCCTTTCGTGTAGCCTCATTGAGTTTTCAATAGTCTATGCACATCCGCCATCCTGTAACGGTCCTTGTAGGAACTAGTTCGTTCCTCTCATTGGGAACTACAGTGATTCCTCCCTTTTTGGGCACGATATGCACGGGGCTGACCCAGGGGCTGTCCGAGATTGGGTAAATGACTCCTCCCTGCCATAGCTTCATAACCTCCTTCTGTACCACTTCCTTCATGATTGGGTTCAGCCTTCTCTGGGATTGAATGGATGGTTTGGCATCATCTTCCAACAGTATCTTATGCATGCATATGGCTGAACTGATTCCCTTCAAGTCAGCAAGGGTCCATCCAATGGCGTTCTTATGCTTCAGCAATACTTGGAGTAGTTCATCCTCTTGATCTTGACTGAGGGATGAGTTTATGATTACCGGGTAGCTTTCATTCTTTCCTAGGTATGCATATTTGAGTGTGGGTGGCAGTGCTTTGAGCTCAAGTTTGGGTGCCTCTATCTTTTCATCCTCTTCCTTTGGTGCATCTTGTATGCCAATCTCTGTTGTTGCAACCTCTTCACTTGATGTATACTCCTCCTCTATTAACCTTTCGGGCTCTTCTTCTTCAAAATTCTCCTGCGCTTCCTCTTCAAGTGAGTCCAACCTCATACATTCCCCCAATTGTTCTGGTGGGTAATTCATCGCCTTGAACTCATTGAATGTCATCTTTTCATTGTGTAATCTCAGGGTGAGATCACCTTTTTGGACATCAATGACAGCTCCAGTTGTGGCCAAGAATGGCCTTCCCAGGATGATGGAGGTCTTGGCTTCCTCCTGCATGTCCAGTACTACAAAATCTACCGGGAATATGAAGTCTCCCACTTTTACCAGCAGATCCTCTACTACGCCATGAGGGAATTTGAACGATCGGTCTGCCAGTTGTAAGGCCATTTTTGTTGGTTTAGCCTCCTCGATTTTCATCTTCCTCATCATAGCCACTGACATCAAATTGATGCTGGCTTCTAAGTCACAAAGAGCCTTCTTCACTATGATTTCCCCTATAATACAAGGAATCTGAAAACTCCCGGGATCCTTCAATTTCTGGGGCAGTTTGTGCTGAATGATAGCACTACATTCTTCTGTTAATATCACAGCTCGTTGTTCTTCCAGCTTCTTTTCTTAGTCATGAGCTCCTTTAAGAACTTGGCGTAGAGTGGCATTTGTTCTATTGCTTCAGCAAAGGGTATATTGATTTGCAATTTCTTGAAGATTTCCAAAAATCTCGAAAACTGGTTGTCGTCCCCCTTCTTCTTTAATTGCTGAGGGTATGGGACTCTTGGGCCATCTGGCTTCAGCACTCCTTCCCCTTTTAATGAACTCAAAGTGGGAACTCGAGCTTCATCCTGCTCTTCTTCCTCTTTATTTGAGTCATTTTTTTGTGGTTTCTGGGGGGTTTCCTTCAGTTCCTTCCCACTCCGAAGGGTGATAGCCTGGCATTCCTCCCTTTGGGTTGAAGTAGTGTTGCTGCAAAGGTCGTAGCTGGGGATTTGCTTGAACAAGTAGCCAATTTGTGTCTCAAGTTTCTTGATGGCAGCATCCTGATTCTGCATATTGGACATCACTTCTTCTCGAAATGATTTACTGTCTTGAATCTCTTTGCCTATTCCTTCAAGTAGATTCTCAATCCTTGAGAGTCTGTCATCAAATGATGGTAGATTGGGATTAGAGGTGGAAGGATGAGGAGGGTTATTTTGGCCTTGGTAAAGGTGTTGAGAGGGTTGGTTATGTGGGTGCTGATATGGTCTAGATGTGAAATGTTGGTGGGCTGCATTGTTGTTGGGATTTGAAGGTCTTTGATCTGGGCCTTGGTCTTGTTGATTTCCCCACCCAAAGTTTGGGTGATTCCTCCATCCAGGGTTATAGGTCTTGAAGTATGGATCACGGTTTTGCCTGGTGAATTTCCAATGTAGTTGGCTTGCTCCTGACTACCCTCCGCTTCTTCATTCACTCCTTCTTGGGTTGTTGATGAAGTGGTGATTGCTGCTACTTGGTTCCTCTCCATCTTCTTGGTGAGGTCAGCCAGCTGCTTGGTAATGAGCTTGTTTTGGGCTAGCAGAGCATCTACATTGTTTAGCTCTATTACTCCTCTAGTGTTGCCTCTTTCAGAAGCATAGAAATAGTCATTCTCTGCTACTATTTCAATGACATCTATGGCTTCCTCAATGGTCTTTTTCTTGTTCAAAGATCCTCCGGATGAATGGTCTATGGCCTTCTTTGACTCATAAGAGAGCCCTTCATAGAAAATGTGCAGCTGCACCCATTCGTTGAACATGTCAGGTAGACACCTCCTTGTTAAGTCCTTAAACCTCTCCCATGCTTCATAAAGAGTCTCACCATCTTGTTGCCTGAAAGTTTGGACCTCAGCTCTCAGCCTATTGATTCGTTGAGGGGGGTAGAATCTTGCTAAGAATTTGTTCACCACATCTTCCCAAGTTGTCAAACTCTCCTTCGGGAAAGACTCCAGCCAGTTGGCTGCCTTATCCTTGAGTGAGAATGGAAATAAGAGCAGTCTATAGGCGTCAGGATGAACACCATTAGACTTCACTATGTCACATATTCTCAGGAAGGTGGTTAGATGTTGATTGGGGTCTTCTTGGACACTTCCTCCGAACGAACAGTTGTTCTGAACAAGGGTAATGAGCTGTGGTTTTAGTTCAAAATTGTTGGCATGGATGGTTGGCCTTTGAATGCTACTTCCACAGTTTCCTGGGTTTGGATTGATGTAAGAGCCTAAAACTCTTCTATCCTCCCCAGCATGATTTGCTCGACCTCCTCCGCCATGGTTGTGAGCCTCTTCCTCACGATGGTCTTCCATGTTTTCTTCCATGTTTGGTTCAAAATATTCCTCCTCTTCCTCAGCACCAACCACTCTTTTTCCTCTTGCTTCCTCCTTAATCTAAAGAAGGTTCTCTCAGGTTCAGAATCAAAGGAAGTTGAAGCCCCGCTTCTTCTCCCTGTCATACAACCAACAAAGCACAAGCAGGGAAAATAAATGCAGAAGGTATTCTGTTAGAATTACTGTTAGTATGAGTGATGCAATATATCAAACAGTTAGTGGGTTAGTGAACTGAATTGTAAATAACAAAGAAAATTGAAGAGGTAGGGGGAAGGGAAGAAATTAACCAGAACTGAAAGTAAATTACTCAAACAGAAAATTAAATCAAACAAAACAAAAATGATCAATCTAGTTATCTTCCAATTTAATCATTGTTGATGCACAATCAATCCCCGGCGACGACGCCATAAACTTGATGCATGAAAAACTTGTCTCGTGACAAATTTCCTTCGGCAAGTGTACCGAATTTGTCGTCAAGTAAAAACTCACAATAGAGTGAGGTCGAATCCCACAGAGATTGATTGATCAAGCAACTTTAATTAGAGGAATGTTCTAGTTGAGCGAATCAGGATTTGAGTTGAGAATTGCAGAAAATAAAATGGCGGGAAGGTAAATAACAGAAAAAGTAAATACTAGAAATAAAGAGCTGAAAGTAAATGATGAAAAGTAAATTGCAGAATTGTAAATGGGAATGGGGTAATTGCTCATAAAAGTAAATGACAGAAATTAAAGAGAATGGGTAAGATCAGAAATGGGGAGTTCATTGGGCTCAGGAAATGTTGCATTCTCTGGATCAATTTCATTTTCATCTCTTCCTCAATCAATGCATTCATTGATCTCCTTGGCAATCTTAAGTGATCGAATTACAATTCCTTCTAATTTGATCTCTCAAATCTTGATCAATAGCCAATTCCTTGGTCAATTGCTCATGAGAAGAGATGAAGTATGGTCACTGATTATACCACATGCATTTCCCAAATCAAGTATTGAGAGGATTAAAGTCACATATCCATCCAAACCCAATTTGGTCCAGCATGAAAAAGCATTTCTAGCATGATCTCTTCATTCCTCTTTCAAGGTTCAGAAGAGATCCAAGTTTGAATAGCTTCTTTTCCAAGATAACTATCCAATTGGATGAAGATCGAAAGCTTTCAAGTAAAATCAAAAGAACAGATAGAAGAAGAATAATGAAAACCAGTATTGATCCATCAAATTACAACAGAGCTCCCTAACCCAATGAAAGGGGTTTAGTTGTTCATAGCTCTGGAAAATGAAAGCAAAGATGGAGAATACATGATGAAAACAAAACTAGAAGTGCAGAGAATGGTAAAATACAGAGAGTAGTTTTCCCCCTTTCCAATCTTTTTTTTCAATTCAAAGCTACTCCTATATATACTACTCTTCTGATCTTCTAGTTGGCTCTCCAAGTCTTTGGTATGGGCCTTTGGATCTTGAGTTTGAAGCAGTTATCCTCTTTATTGGGCTTAGCTTTACTTGCAGAGAGAAAGTGTGAAGTGGGCAGGGACTTTAGCTCAGGATGTTAGTGGTGTTAACGTTAAGTGAAAATGTGGGTTCGAGAACGTTAGTGACAATCACCTTTTTCACTAACGTTCCTTACCCAAGTTAGAGCCACGTTAACCTCAACGTTAGTGGCACAAACGTTGCCACTAACGTTGCCTCTTGGTCCTTCGCATACGTTATTGGGACTTACCTTTCCCAATAACGTTGAGAAGCCTCCCCCTTTCTTACGTTAGAGTCCATGTTAACGTAGTTAACGTGGCTCTTAACGTTAGCTTGCCAACCTTCGAGAACGTTAGTGACACTTACCTTTGTCACTAACGTTCCAATGTGCCCCTATCTCCCACGTTAGAGTCCACGTTAACTAGGTTAACGTGGCCTCTAATGTAGCAATGCTAGCCATCTCCAACGTTAGTGACAAAGGTGAATGTCACTAACGTTGGCTCATCATCTCTCTTCTTCACGTTAGCTTCCACGTTAACTAAATTAACGTGTGAGTTAACGTGGTTCGTTGTGGATTGTGTGGTTCATTCCAACATTAGTGACAAAGTTAGGTGTCACTAACGTTGGCAATCATATACTTTCTCCAAGTTGGCTTCCACATTAACTAAGTTAACGTGGAAGTTAACGTGGCTTGTGGAGGCTTGGCCAACGTTAGTGACAAAGGTGAATGTCACTAATGTTGGCTTCTCTTTTGCTCCTTAGGATAGCGTCATTTAAAGAATGAGGGTCTGCACGACGTAAAAAAAACACCAAAAAAAAACCGGAGCAGCCTACCGAAGATGAGGCCATTACGGCTCGCCTTTAGGTGTCCTCCTCGGGATAGTGTCATTTAAAGAACGAGGGTCAGCACGATGTAAAAAAACGGCATAAAAAAAACGGAGGAGCCTGCCGAAGATGAGGCCATTAAGGCTCGCCTTTAGGTGTCTTCCTCGGGTTCGCGTCATTTAAAGAATGAGGGTCAGCACGTAGTGAAAAAAAATTGAAAAAAAATCGGAGGAGCCTACCGAAGATGAGGCCATTGCGGCTCACCTTTAGGTGTCCTCCTCGGGATAGCGTCATTTAAAGAACGAGGGTCAGCACATAGTAAAAAAAAATTGGAGGACCCTGCCAAAAATGAGGCCATTACGGCTCGCCTTTAGGTGTCCTGCTCGGGATAGCGTCATTTAAAGATCGAGGGTCAGCACGATGTAAAAAAATCAGAAAAAAACACCGGAGGAGCCTGCCAAATATGAGGCAATTATGACTCGCCTTTAGGTGTCCTCCTTAGGATAGCGTCATTTAAAGAACAAGTGTCTGCACGATGTAAAAAAAAAAAACCGGAAAAAAAAACCGGAGTAGCCTACCGAGGATGAGGCCATTATGGCTCGCCTTTAGGTGTCTTCCTCGGGATAGCGTCATTTAAAGAGCGAAGGTCAGCAAGATTTAAAAAAAACGGCATAAAAAAAAAACGGAGGAGCCTGCCGAAGATGAGGCCATTACGGCTCGCCTTTAGGTGTCCTCCTCGGGATAGCGTCCTTTAAAGAACAAGGGTCAGCACGATGTAAAAAAAATGGCATAAAAAAAACCGGAGGAGCCTGCCGAAGATGAGGCAATTACGGCTCACCTTTAGGTGTCCTCCTCGGGATTGCATCATTTAAAGAACGAGGGTCAGGACGATGTAAAAAAAAAGGCATAAAAAAAAACTGGAGGAGCCTGCCGAAGATGAGGCCATTGCGACTCTCCTTTAGGTGTCCTTTTTAGGATAGCGTCATTTAAAGAACTAGGGTCGCACGACATAAAAAAAAGCTGAAAAAAAAAACCGGAGCAGCCAATCGAAGATGAGGCCATTACGGCTCGCCTTTAGGTGTCCTCCTCGGGATAGCGTCATTTAAAGAACGAGGGTCAGCACGATGTAAAAAAAAATGGCATAAAAAAAACTGGAGGAGCCTGCCGAAGATGAGGCCATTACGGCTCGCCTTTAGGTGTCCTCCTCAGGATTGCGTCATTTAAAGAATGAGGGTCAGCACGTAGTCAAAAAAAACTGAAAAAAAATCGGAGGAGCCTACCGAAGACGAGGCCATTACGGCTTGCCTTTAGGTGTCCTCCTCGGGATAGCGTCATTTAAAGAATGAGGGTCAGCACGTAGTAAAAAAAAAACTAGAAAAGCCTTCCGAAGATGAGGCCATTACGGCTCGGCTTTAGGTGTCCTCCTTGGGATAGCGTCATTTAAAGAACGAGGGTCTGCATGATGTAAAAAAAAATTGCATAAAAAAAACCGGAGGAGCCTGCCGAAGATGAGGCAATTACGGCTCGCCTTTAGGTGTCCTCCTCGGGATCGCGTCATTTAAAGATTGAGGGTCAGCACGTAGTGAAAAAAAAAACTGAAAAAAAACAGGAGGAGCCTACCGAAGATGAGGCCATTACGGCTCGCCTTTCGGTGTCCTCCTCCGGATAGCGTCATTTAAAGAACGAGGGTCAGCACGTAGTAAAAAAAAAAAACCGGTGGAGCCTGCCGATGATGAGGCCTTTACGGCTCGCCTTCAGGTGTCCACCTCGGGATAGCGTCATTTAAAGAACGAGTGTCAACATGACGTAAAAAAAAAGCGGAAAAAAAAACCGGAGGAATCTGCCGAAGATGAGGCCATTACAACTCGCCTTTAGGTGTCCTCCTTAGGATAGCGTCATTTATAGAACAAGGGTCTGCACGACGTAAAAAAAACCGAAAAAAAAACCAGAGCAGCCTACCGAAGATGAGGCCATTACGGCTCGCCTTTAGGTGTCCTCCTCGGGATAGCGTCATTTAAAGAATGAGGGTCAGCACGATGTAAAAAAAAACTAGAAAAAAACCCGGAGGTGCCTGCCGAAGATGAGGCCGTTACGGCTCGCCTTTAAGTGTGCTCCTCGGGATAGTGTCATTTAAAGAATGAGGGTCAGCACGATGTAAAATAAAACGGCATAAAAAAAACCGGAGGAGCCTGCCGAAGATGAGACCATTACGGCTCGCCATTAGTTGTCCTCCTCGGGATCGCATCATTTAAAGATTGAGGGTCAGCACGTAGTGAAAAAAAAACTAAAAAAAAAAAAAACAGGAGGAGCCTACCGAAGATGAAGCCATTACGACTCGCCTTTAGGTGTCCTCCTCAGGATAGCGTCATTTAAAGAACGAGGGTTAGCACGTAGTAAAAAAAAACCAGAGGAGCCTGCCGATGATGAGGCCATTACGGCTCGCCTTCAGGTGTGCACCTCGGGATAGCGTCATTTAAAGAACGAAGGTGAGCACGACGTAAAAAAAATCGGAAAAAAACACCGGAGGAGCCTGCCAAAGATGAGGCAATTATGACTCGCCTTTAGGTGTCCTCCTTAGGATAGCGTCATTTAAAGAACAACGGTATGCACGATGTACAAAAAAACCGGAAAAAAAAAATGGAGTAGCCTACCGAGGATGAAGCCATTATGGCTCGCCTTTAGGTGTCTTCCTCGGGATAGCGTCATTTAAAGAACTAGGGTCAGCACGATGTAAAAAAAATGGCATAAAAAAAAACCACGGGAGCCTGCCAAAGATGGGGCCATTACGGCTCGCCTTTAGATGTCCTTCGCGGGATAGCGTCATTTAAAGAACAAGGGTCAGCACGATGTAAAAAAAATGGCATAAAAAAAATGGGAGGAGCCTGCCGAAGATGAGGCAATTACGGCTCGCCTTTAGGTGTCCTCCTCGGGATAGCATCATTTAAAGAACTAGGGTCAGCATGTAGTAAAAAAAAACTGGAGGAGCCTGCCGAAGATGAGGCCATTACGGCTCGCCTTTAGGTGTCCTCCTTGGGATAGCGTCATTTGAAGAACGAGGGTCAGCATGACGTAAAAAAAAATTGGAAGAAAAAAACCGGAGGAGCCTACCGAAGATGAGGCCTTTACGAGTCGCCTTTAGGTGTCCTCCTTAGGATAGCGTCATTTAAAGAACGAGGGTCTGCACGACGTAAAAAAAACAAAAAAAAAAATTGGAGTAGCCTACCGAAGATGAGGCCATTACGGCTCGCCTTTAGGTGTCCTCCTCGGGATAGCATCATTTAAAGAACGAGGTTCAGCACGATGTAAAAAAAAGGCATAAAAAAACCGGAGGAGCCTGCCGAAGATGAGGCCATTCCGGCTCGTCTTTAGGTGTCCTCCCCGAGATAGCGTCATTTAAAAAATGAGGGTCAGCACGTAGTGAAAAAACTGAAAAAAAAAAACTGGAGGACCCTACCGAAGATGAGACCATTACGGCTCGCCTTTAGGAGTCCTCCTTGGGATAGCATCATTTAAAGAACGAGGGTCAGCACGATGTAAAAAAAAAAAACCAGAGGAGCCTGCCAAAGATGAGGCCATTACGGCTCGCCTTTAGGTGTCCTCCTCGGGATGGCGTCATTTAAAGAACGAGGGTTACCACAACGTAAAAAAAATTGAAAAAAACCGTAGGAGCCTACCGAAGATGAGGCTATTACGGCTCGCCTTTAGGTGTCCTCCTCGAGATAGCGTCATTTAAAGAACGATGGCAGCACGACGTAAAAAAAAATAGAAAAAAAAATCGGAGTAGCCTGTCGAAGATGAGGCCATTACGACTGACCTTTAGGTGTCCTCCTTAGGATAGCGTCATTTACAGAATGAGGGTCTTCACGACGTAAAAAAAAACCGGAGTAGCCTGCCGAAGATGAGGCTATTACGGCTCGCCTTTAGGTGTCCTCCTCGGGATAGCGTCATTTAAAGAACGAGGGTCAGCACGACGTAAAAAAAATGGAAAAAAAAACGGAGGAGCCTGCCGAAGATGAGGCCATTACGACTCGCCTTTAGCTGTCCTCCTTAGGATAGCATCATTTACAGAATGAGGGTCTGCACGACGTAAAAAAACCGGAAAAATAAATCGGAAGAACCTGCCGAAGGTGAGGCCATTATGGCTCGCCTTTAGGTGTCCTCCTCGGGATAGCGTCATTTAAAGAACGAGGGTCTGCACGATGTAAAAAAAAATAGAAAAAAAATCGGAGGTGCCTGTCGAAGATGAGGCCATTATGGCTCGCCTTTAGGTGTCCTCCTCGGGATAGCGTCATTTAAAGAACTAGGGTCAGCATGTAGTAAAAGAAAACTGGAGGAGCCTGCCGAAGATGAGGCCATTACGGCTCGCCTTTAGGTGTCCTCCTCGGGATAGCGTCATTTAAATAACGAGGGTCAGCATGACGTAAAAAAAAATTGGAAGAAAAAAACCGGAGGAGCCTACCGAAGATGAGGCCTTTACGAGTCGCCTTTAGGTGTCCTCCTTAAGATAGCGTCATTTAAAGAACGAGTGTCTGCACGACGTAAAAAAAAAACAAAAAAAAAAAATCGGAGCAGCCTACCCAAGATGAGGCCATTACGGCTCGCCTTTAGTTGTCCTCCTCGGGATAGCATCATTTAAAGAACGAGGTTCAGCACGATGTAAAAAAAAAGGCATAAAAAAAACCGGAGGAGCCTGCCGAAGATGAGGCCATTCCGGCTCGTCTTTAGGTGTCCTCCCCGAGATAGCGTCATTTAAAGAATGAGGGTCAGCACGTAGTGAAAAAACTGAAAAAAAAAAAAACTGGAGGACCCTACCGAAGATGAGACCGTTACGGCTCGCCTTTAGGTGTCCTCCTTGGGATAGCATCATTTAAAGAACGAGGGTCAGCACGTTGTAAAAAAAAAAAACCAGAGGAGCCTGCCAAAGATGAGGCCATTACGGCTCGCCTTTAGGTGTCCTCCTCGGGATGGCGTCATTTAAAGAACGAGGGTTGCCACAATGTAAAAAAAATTGAAAAAAACCGTAGGAGCCTGCCGAAGATGAGGCTATTACGGCTCGCCTTTAGGTGTCCTCCTCGAGATAGCGTCATTTAAAGAACGATGGCAGCACGACGTAAAAAAAAATAGAAAAAAAAATCAGAGTAGCCTGTCGAAGATGAGGCCATTACGACTGACCTTTAGGTGTCCTCCTTAGGATAGCGTCATTTACAGAATGAGGGTCTGCACGACGTAAAAAAAAAACCAGAGCAGCCTGCCGAAGATGAGGCTATTACGGCTCGCCTTTACGTGTCCTCCTCGGGATAGCGTCATTTAAAGAACGAGGGTCAGCACGACGTAAAAAAAATGGAAAAAAAAAACGGAGGAGCCTGCCGAAGATGAGGCCATTACGACTTGCCTTTAGGTGTCCTCCTTAGGATAGCGTCATTTACAGAACGAGGGTCTGCACGACGTAAAAAAACCGGAAAAAAAAACCGGAAGAACCTGCCGAAGGTGAGGCCATTATGGCTCGCCTTTAGGTGTCCTCCTCGGGATAGCGTCATTTAAAGAAGGAGGGTCTGCACGATGTAAAAAAAATAGAAAAAAATCGGAGGTGCCTGTCGAAGATGAGGCCATTATGGCTCGCCTTTAGGTGTCCACCTCGGGAAAGCGTCATTTAAAGAATGAGGGTCAGCACGTAGTGAAAAAAAAAACTGGAAGAGCCTACCGAAGATGAGTCCATTACGGCTCGCCTTTAGGTTTCCTCCTCGGGATAGCGTCATTTAAAGAACGAGGGTCAGTACATAGTAAAAAAAAAAACGGAGGAGACTGCTAAAAATGAGGCATTACGTCTCGCCTTTAGGTGTCCTGCTCGGGATAGCATCATTTAGGCTGGGTTTGTTTTTAGAGACAGGACAGAACATGACATTAAAACGGAGACAATAGGACGGAGACACTAAAAATTATCTTTTGTGTATTGTGTTTGGATACGATGGACAAGACACTAATGTAATGTCTAGTATTATGTTTGGATACACATGGACAATACTAAAATATTATATGAAATGACTAAAATAGCCTTGTGATTCCAAATTTTCTACATCAATATAAATTAATTTAATAAAAAATGAGAGTACGTAGGAGTACAGACACAAGTTGAAAAAAATATTTGAAGAGGCAAAAAATTTTAATAAAAAAATATATTAGTATTTATATTAAAATAAAATTTATAAATATAATTATTTTATTTTAAAATTTATTATTAATATGTAGGAATACATATGGTTAAGATTAACAAAAAAATAAATTTGAGTTTGATTAATAAAAAATTTTGTTTAAGTTAATAAGCCAAATTAATTTTAAATAAAAAATTAATTTTAAAAAAAATCCATTTTTACATGAAAAAACAATTAGTTTTTGCATATAAAAATCTATTTTTATTTAAAAAACTAATTTTTTTTATCTAAAAACTGATTTTTCTTTATAAAAAACTAATTTTTCTTTAAATTATATAAAATCAATTACAATTTATAAATTATTTTTTAGCATTTTAAAAGATCAATTTTACTTTTGTTAATATTTATCTTTCAAAAGTTTCAAGATTAATTATTTTTATTATTTTTTTATTACAAATCAAATAATATAATATAAGGTTAAAATGGTATTGAAGTAAAACGATAAAAAGAAAAGAATTATCTACCCCCAATAAAAAATTCTACAGAAAGGAGAGAGTACCTGAAAAAGAAAGAGATAGAGGAAGAACAGGAAAAAAAATATCTCTGAACAACGCAATAGGAAAAATAAAAAGGGGTAATAGTGGAAAAAAAAGGAAAACAAAATTTATAAAATTGTCCGTGTCCACTCTTCCAAATCCCGTGTCCATCATTGTCCTTCGTGAAAGAGTGGACACAAAAGTATAAGAAACTGTTTCGGAGACAATATGTCCACTGTCCATGTCTCTGCTTCCAAACACTTTTTAAACAAGTGTTGTCTATGACTTTGTGTCCTGCCTCCGAAAACAAACGCTACCTTAAAGAAAGAGAGTCAGCACAACATAAAAAAAAATCGGAAAAAAATACCAGAGGAGCCTGCCGAAGATGAGGCAATTACGACTCGCCTTTATGTGTCCTCCTTAGGATAGCGTCATTTAAAGAACGAGGGTCTACACGACGTAAAAAAAACCGGAAAAAAAAACCGGAAGAGCCTGCCGAAGATGAGGCCATTACGGCTCGCCTTTAGGTGTCCTCCTCGGGATAGCGTCATTTAAAGAACGAGGGTAAGCACGATGTAAAAAAAAACGACATAAAAAAACCGGAGAGCCTGCCGAAGATGAGGCAATGACGGCTCGCCTTTAGGTTTCCTCCTCGGGATAGCGTTTTTTAAAGAACGAGGGTCAGCACGATGTAAAAAAAAAACAGAAAAAATCGGAGGTACATTCCGAAGATGAGGCCATTACGGCTCGCCTTTAGGTGTCCTCCTCGGGATAGCATCATTTAAAGAATGAGGGTCAGCATATAGTGAAAAAAAACCAAAAAAAAAACCGGAGGAGCCTACCGAAGATGAGGCCGTTACGGCTCGCCTTTAGGTGTCCTCCTCGGGATAGCGTCATTTAAAGAACGGGGGTCATCACGTAGTAAAAAAAAAACCGGAGGAGCCTGCAGATGATGTGGCCATTACGGCTCGCCTTTAGGTGTCCTCGTCGGGATAGCGTCATTTAAAGAACGAGGGTCTGCACGATGTAAAAAAATGGAAAAAAAAAACGGAGGTGCCTGTCGAAGATGAGGCCATTATGGCTCGCCTTTAGGTGTCCTCCTCGGGATAGCGTCATTTAAAGAATGAGGGCCAGCACGTAGTGAAAAGAAAACCGGAGGAACCTACCGAAGATGAGGCCATTACGGCTCGCCTTTAGGTGTCCTCCTCGGGATAGCGTCATTTAAAGAACGAGGGTCAGCACATAGTAAAAAAAAAAAACCGGAGGAGCCTGCCAAAAATGAGGCCATTACGGCTCGCCTTTATGTGTCCTGCTCGAGATAGCGTCATTTAAAGAACGAGGGTCAGCATGACATAAAAAAAATGGCATAAAAAAAACCGGAGGAGCCTGCCGAAGATGAGGCAATTACGGCTCGCCTTTAGGTTTCCTCCTCGGGATAGCGTCATTTAAAGAACGAGGGTCAGCTCGATGTAAAAAAAATAGAAAAAAAACCGGAGGTGCCTGCCGAAGATGAGGCCATTACGGCTCGCCTTTAGGTGTCCTCCTCGGGATAGAGTCATTTAATGAATGAGGGTCAGCACGTAGTGAAAAAAAAACCGGACAAAAACCGGAGGAGCCTACCGAAGATGAGGCCATTACGGCTCGTCTTTAGGTGTCCACCTCGGGATAGCGTTATTTAAAGAACGAGGGTCAGCACGATGTAAAAAAAATGGCCTAAAAAAAACCGGAGTAGCCTGCTGAAGATGAGGCAATTACGGCTCGCCTTTAGGTGTCCTCCTTAGGATAGCGTCATTTAAAGATCGAGGGTCTGCACGACGTAAAAAAAACCGAAAAAAAAAACCGGAGCAGCCTACCGAAGATGAGGCCATTACGGCTCGCCTTTAGGTGTCCACCTCGGGATAGCGTCATTTAAACAATGAGGGTCAGCACGATGTAAAAAAAACGGCATAAAAAAAACCGGAGTAGCCTGCTGAAGATGCTGCAATTCGGCTCGCCTTTAGGTTTCCTCCTCGGGATAGCGTCATTTAAAGAACGATGGTCAGCACGATGTAAAAAAATATAGAAAAAAAACCGGAGGTTCATGCTGAAGATGAGTCCATTTCGTTTCGCCTTTAGGTGTCCTCCTCGGGATAGCGTCATTTAAAGAATGAGGGTCAGCACGTAGTGAAAAAAAAAACAGAAAAACAAACCGGAGGAGCCTACCGAAGATGAGGCCATTACGGCTCGCCTTTATGTGTCTTCCTCGGGATAACGTCATTTAAAGAACGAGGGTCAGCACGATGTAAAAAAATGGCATAAAAAAAACCGGAGGATCCTGCCGAAGATGGGGCCATTACGGCTCGCCTTTAGGTGTCCTCCTTATGATAGCGTCATTTAAAGAATGAAGGTCTGCATGTAGAGAAAAAAACTGAAAAAAAACCGGAGGAGCCTACCGAAGATGAGGCCATTATGGCTCGCCTTTAGGTGTCCTCCTCAGGATAGCGTCATTTAAAGAACGAGGGTCAGCACGATGTAAAAAAAAAAAACCAGAGGAGCCTGCCGAAGATGTGGCCATTACGGCTCGCCTCTAGGTGTCCTCCTCGAGATAGCATCATTTAAAGAACGAGGGTCAGCACGAGGTAAAAAAAAATGGCATAAAATAAATCGGAGGAGCCTGCTGAAGATGAGGCCAATAAGGCTCGCCTTTAGGTGTCCTCCTCGAAATAGTGTCATTTAAAGAACGAGGGTTACCACAACGTAAAAAAAAATTGAAAAAAAAACCGTAGGAGCCTGCCGAAGATAAGGCCATTACGGCTAGCCTTTAGGTGTCGTCCCCGAGATAGCATCATTTAAAGAACGATGGTCAGCACGATGTAAAAAAAACAGAAAAAAAACCGGAGGAGCCTGCCGAAGATGAGGCCATTACGACACGCCTTTAGATGTCCTCCTTAGGATAGCGTCATTTACAGAACGAGGGTCTGCACGACGAAAAAAAAACCGAAAAACAAACTGGAGGAGCCTGCCGAAGATGAGGCTATTACGGCTCGCCTTTAGGTGTCCTCCTCGGGATAGCGTCATTTAAAGAACGAGGGTCAGCACGACGTAAAAAAAATGGAAAAACAACCGGAGGAGCCTGCCGAAGATGAGGCCATTACGACTCGGCTTTAGGTATCCTCCTTAGGATAGCGTCATTTACAGAACGAGGGTCTGCACGACGTTAAAAAAACTGGAAAAAAAAATCGGAAGAGCCTGCCGTAGGTGAGGCCATTACGGCTCGCCTTTAAGTGTCCTCCTTGGGATAGCGTCATTTAAAGAACGAGGGTCAGCACGATGAAAAAAAAAACAGGAAAAAAACCGGAGGTGCCTGCCGAAGATGAGGCCATTACGGCTCGCCTTTAGGTGTCCTCCTCGGGATAGCATCATTTAAAGAATGAGGGTCAGCACGTAGTGAAAAAAAACCGGAAAAAAACCGGAGGAGCCTACCGAAGATGAGTCCATTACGGCTCACCTTTAGATGTCCTCCTCGGGATAGCGTCATTTAAAGAACGAGGGTCAGCACATAGTAAAAAAAAAAACTGGACAAAAACTGGAGGAGCCTACCGAAGATGAGGCCATTACGGTTCGCCTTTAGGTGTCCTCCTCGGGATAGGGTCATTTAAAGAACGAGGGTCAGCACGATGTAAAAAAAATGGCATAAAAAAACGGAGGAGCCTGCCGAGGATGAGGCAATTACGGCTCGCCTTTAGGTGTCCTCCTTAGGATAGCGTCATTTAAAGAACGAGGGTCTGCACGACGTAAAAAAAACCGAGAAAAAAAACCGGAGCAGCCTACCGAAGATGAGGCCATTACGGCTCGCCTTTAGGTGTCCTCCTCGGGATAGCGTCATTTAAACAACGAGGGTCAGCACGATGTAGAAAAAACGGCATAAAAAAAAACCGGAGGAGCCTGCCGAAGATGCGGCAATTACGGCTCGCCTTTAGGTTTCCTCCTCGGGATAGCGTCATTTAAAGAACGAGGGTCAGCACGATGTAAAAAAAATAGAAAAAACCGGAGGTTCCTGCCGAAGATGAGTCCATTACGATTCGCCTTTAAGTGTCCTCCTCGGGATAGCGTCATTTAAAGAATGAGGGTCAGCACGTAGTGAAAAAAACCCGAAAAAAAATCGGAGGAGCCTACCGAAGATGAGGCCATTACGGCTCGCCTTTAGGTATCCTCCTCGGGATAGCGTCATTTAAAGAACGAGGGTCATCACGATGTAAATTAAATGGCATAAAAAAACCGGAGGAGCCTGCCGAAGACGAGGCAATTATGGCTCGCCTTTAGGTGTCCTCCTTATGATAGCGTCATTTAAAGAACGAGGGTCAGCACGATGTAAAAAAATGGCATAAAAAAAACGGAGGATCCTGCCGAAGATGAGGCCATTACGGCTCGCCTTTAGGTGTCCTCCTCGGGATCTTGTCATTTAAAGAACGAGGGTCAGCACGTAGAGAAAAAAAACTGAAAAAAAACCAGAGGAGCCTAACGAAGATAAGGCCATTATGGCTCGCCTTTAGGTGTCCTCCTCAGGATAGCGTCATTTAAAAAACGAGGGTCAGCACGTAGTAAAAAAAAAACCAGAGGAGCCTGCCGAAGATGAGGCCATTACGGCTCGCCTCTAGGTGTCCTCCTCGAGATAGCGTCATTTAAAGAACGAGGTTCAGCACGATGTAAAAAAAACAGCACAAAATAAATCGGAGGAGCCTGCCAAAGATGAGGCCATTACGGCTCGCCTTTAGGTGTCCTCCTCGGGATAGGGTCATTTAGAGAACGAGGGTTACCACAACATAAAAAAAAATCGAAAAAAAAAACCGTAGGACCCTGCCGAAGATGAGGCCATTACGGCTAGCCTTTAGGTGTCCTCCCCGAGATAGCGTCAATTAAAGAACGATGCTCAGCACGATGTAAAAAAAATGTAAAAAAAACCGGAGGAGCCTACCGAAGATGAGGCCATTACGACTCGCCTTTAGGTGTCCTCCTCGGGATAGCGTCATTTAAAGAACGAGGGTCAGCACGATGTAAAAAAAAACAGGAAAAAAACCGGAGGTGCCTGCCGAAGATGAGGCCATTATGACTCGCCTTTAGGTGTCCTCCTCGGGATAGCATCATTTAAAGAATGACGGTCAGCACGTAGTGAAAAAAACCAGAAAAAAAACCGGAGGAGCCTACCAAAGATGAGGCCATTACGGCTGACCTTTAGGTGTCCTCCTCGGGATAGCATCATTTAAAGAACGAGGGTCAGCACGTAGTAAAAAAAATCGGAGGAGCCTGCAGATGATGAGGCCATTACGGGTCGCCTTTAGGTGTCCTCCTCGGGATAGCGTCATTTAAAGAACGAGGGTCTGCACGATGTAAAAAAAATAGAAAAAAAAAAACGGAGGTGCCTGTCGAAGATGAGGCCATTATGGTTCGCCTTTAGGTGTCCTCCTCGGGATAGCGTCATTTAAAGAATGAGGGTCAGCACGTAGTGAAAAAAACCGGAGGAGCCTACGGAAGATGAGGCTATTACAGCTCGCCTTTAGGTGTCCTCCTCGGGATAGCGTCATCTAAAGAACGAGGGTCAGCACAAAGTAAAAAAAAAACGGAGGAGGCTGCCAAAAATGAGGCAATACGGCTCACCTTTAGGTGTCCTGCTCGGGATAGCATCATTTAAAGAACGAGGGTCAGCACGACGTAAAAAAAAATGGCATAAAAAAAACGGAGGAGCCTGCCGAAGATGAGGCAATTACGGCTCGCCTTTAGGTTTCCTCCTCGGGATTGCGTCATTTAAAGAACGAGGGTCATCTCTATGTAAAAAAAAATAGAAAAAAACCGGAGGTGCCTGCCAAAGATGAGGCATTACGGCTCGCCTTTAGGTGTCCTCCTTGGGGTTGCGTCATTTAAAGAATGAGGGTCTGCACGACGTAAAAAAAAAACCGAGAAAAAAAACCGGAGCAACCTACGAAGATGAGGCCATTACGGCTCGCCTTTAGGTGTCCTCCTCGGGATAGCGTCATTTAAACAACGAGGATCAGCACGATGTAGAAAAAATGGCATAAAAAAAAACCGGAGGAGCTGCCGAAGATGCGGCAATTACGGCTCGCCTTTAGGTTCCTCCTCGGGATAGCGTCATTTAAAGAACGAGGGTCAGCACGATGTAAAAAAATAGAAAAACCGGAGGTTCCTTCCGAAGATGAGTCCATTACGATTCGCCTTAAGTGTCATCCTCGGGATAGCGTCATTTAAAGAATGAGGTCAGCACGTAGTAAAAAAAAGAAAAAGGGAGCTCGAGATGAGGCATTACGGCTCGCCTTTAGTTCCTCTCGGATAGCGTCATTTAAAGAAAGGGTCATACGATGTAAATAAAGGCATAAAAAAACCGAGGAGCTGCCGAAGAGAGGCAATTACGGCTCGCTTTAGGTGTCCTCTTAGATAGCGTCATTTAAAGAACGAGGGTCAGCACGATGTAAAAAAATGCATAAAAAAAACGGAGGACCTGCGAAGATGAGGCCATTACGGCTCGCCTTTAGGTGTCCTCCTCGGGATCGTCATTTAAAGAACGAGGGTCAG
>NC_092052.1:77063537-77088099 GCF_003086295.3 Arachis hypogaea
CCTGAGATCTGTTTCTCATTTCAATTCCTGTTACTGCTTTCTTATGTCATTATTTTCTGTTTCATTTCCGTTCAATCCCACATTTCCCTTTTACCTTTCTGTTTGATTGCAATTTAGTTTTTCCTGTTTAATTTTTGCAAATCCACATCCCAATCCCCTTTACATTTCAAGCAATTTACATTCCTTGCACCTTAAGATTCCACAATTTACATTTCTTTGCACTTTAAGTTTCTGTCATTTAATTTCTTGTCCTTTAAAGATTCAGCAATTTAATTTCCTGCTCTCTTTAATTTCAATGCAATTTAATTCTGCAGTTACAAAACCATCAACCAAATCTTTGATTCGCTTGACTAAATCAACCACTAAACTTAAAATTGCTCAATCCTTCAATCCCTGTGGGATCGACCTCACTCCGTGAGTTTTTATTACTTGATACGACCCGGTACACTTGCCGGTTAGTTTTGGGTATTTTGGGAGAGATTTATTTTTCCTCCAAATTTCATCAAGTTTTGCGCGTGCCGGGTTGATTAGATTGAAATGATTAATGAGTGTGGTCTGTCAAGCACTTTTTCTTTATTTTTTCTTTAATTTTTGATTAACCCATAATTTTGAATTTTTGCTTAAGTAACTAAACTTCATTCTAGCAGTAATTGAAGTTGTAACTGGTGTTGTCTTATGTTCTGCTTGTATTCAGTACAGAGAGCCATACCCAATTTTTCATGAACAGACGAAAAACTCTCAGGAGGTTAAGAAGAGTTGAAGAGGGAAAAGTATTGTTGGAGAAGAGGAATCAGACGAAGAATTCCACGAGATGGAAGGAGATACATCTATCCAGAAGGAGGAGTCAATAATCAACCACAACAGAGGAGAGTATTGGCTTCCTATAACCTTTGCAAATGCTAGACATTGTGGAAGTAGCATTCTCACCCCTAATGTCAATGCAAATAACTTTGAACTGAAGCCACAACTCAAATCCTGAAACTTACAACTTCTATTGTTCCGTTCTCATTAAGGGATAAGGCTGCACAATGGCTTGAAACTTTTCCCCAAGGAGTATCACTAGTTGGGATGACTTGGTGACTAAATTTCTAGCCAAATTCTATCCACCCCAAAGAGTCATCAGGCTGAAAACCGAGGTGCAGACATTCACACAATTAGATGCCGAATCCTTGTATGAAGCATGGGAGAGGTACAAAGCCTTAATCAGAAAATGTCCTCCAGAGATGTTCAATGAATGGACGTGCTGCAAAATTTCTATGAAGGCCTGACATTGAAACCTCAGGAGGCATTAGATCATTCTGCTGGAGGTTCACTACAACTAATGAAAACTGCTGAGGAAGCTCAGAATCTTGTGGATATGGTGGCCAACAACCAATATTTCTTTGCTCATCAAAGAAGCCGCCAACCATCACAAAGAAGAGGAGTAATGGAGCTAGAAGGAGTGGATTCATCCTAGCTCAAAACAAGATGATGCAGCAGCAAATTCAACAACAATTTGAGCAAATGGCCAAGAGAATTGATAGTCTCCAAGTTGCAGCAGTCAACACTAGCCAACCATCAACCACATGGGGACAGAGTGATGAAACTCAAGAAGAACAACAACAAGAGCAAGTTCAGTATATGCACAACCAAGGACCAAATGAAGTGTATGGTGATACATACAATCCATCCTGGAAGAATCACCCAAACCTCAGATGGGGAGATAACCATACCCAAAACCAACAACCATGGCAGAGGAACTCAAACCAACACAATCCAAGAAACAACCAAAATCACAACCAGCAGCAGACTAACCAAAACCCCTTCAGAAAACCTCAAAACAACTACCCCAACATCAACCAATACCAATCTAATAACCAACCCACCAACCAAAGTGCTACCATCCATCACCCACATCTCATAACCCACCTCAAGTATCACCTAAAGCCCAAAGAATCACTCACTTGGAAGCCATGATAGACAAAATGTTGAAACACCAAGAAATGGTAGCCAAGAATCAGGAAGCCTCTATAAAGAGCCTAGAGAGACAGATGGGGCAAATCTCCAAGCAAGTATCTGTTGAGAGATCTTCAAACTCACTGCCCAGTGACACAATTCCAAATCCCAAGGAAGAATGCAAGGCAATACAATTGAGGAGTGGGAGAACATTGATAAGCAACAATGACACTACAAGGAAGCAAGCAGAGAACATCAAAGAACCAACAGAGGATGGGAATCAAACAAAGGCAGATGAGGCTAAGGAGCAAGATGTGATGCCAAACAAAGACACTGAGAAACTCAAAGAGAAGGACAACCAGCCACATAGCTCAAAGGAAGTAGCTCAGGGGCAGCAACAAATGGGAAAAAGCATCACACCCCCACTGCCTTACCCTCAGAGGTTCAACAAAGAGATTAAAGACAAGCATTTCCACAAATTCCTTGAGATTTTTAAGAAGCTGGAAATCAACATTCCCTTGGCTGAAGCACTTGAGCAAATGCCTCTATATTCCAAGTTTCTGAAGGATCTGATCAACAAGAAAAGAAGCTGGGATGAGAAAGAAACCATAATGATTGCTGAGGAATGCAGGGCCTTGATTCAAAAGAGGCTTCCTCCCAAGCTTGAGGACCCAGGAAGCTTCCTATTACCTTGCACCATTGGGGAATTGACCATTACTAAAGCAATGTGCGATCTCGGAGCGAGCATTAACTTAATACCATCCTCCTTGGTGAAGAAGCTGCATATAGAGGAGGTCAAACCAATACAAATGTCTCTAGAGCTGGTAGACAAGTCAATGGTATACCCCAGAGGTGTAATTGAAAATCTTTTGGTCAAGGTGGGCAGTTTTATATACCCTGCTGATTTTGTGGTTCTAGAATCAAACAATGATGATGGTGACTCTGTTATACTGGGAAGGCCATTCTTGGCCACTGCTAGAGCTATCATAGACGTAGAGGAAGGGGAATTAACTCTCAGGATGCACGACCAGAGCATCACTCTGAAGGTATTACCAGAGGCACAATTCAGCAAGGAGAAGAAAGACTATATGAAGAGTGCCCAGGAGAGTCACAGCAACATCCCAATGCTAAGGAATGTACAGACTGATGAAAAAGCCCAAAAAGATGTTAGAGTACTGGCCACTGAGAAGAGAGGTCCCCAAGGAAAGCCTACAGCCAGAAAAGAAAGATCAACAAAAGGAAAGATGAAGCGCAGGAACAAAGCAAAAAGGGGCTGGAAGAATAGAAAGATTCCAACAGAGGGGCTTTCTAAAGGTGACAAAGTGCAACTGATATATCAACAGCTGGAGGCAAATCAACAAACCGAGGATTACTACACTGTCATCAACATACTATCATTAGAGCATGCTGAAATTGAACACCAGAAAACAAAGAAGAGGATCACGGTCAGGGGAGACAAATTGAGACCATACAAGCACCAACCACCATAAAAGAAAGCCTCAATGTCAAGCTAGTGACAATAAAAGAGCGCTCCATGGGAGGCAACCCATGCTTTAAGATTCATGTCATTTTACATTCAATAAATTATGATCACTTGATGCATGAACTCTTTTCTCTTTTCATGAACATGTCCATTTATTGCATGCACTATTTTGAAACATACACTAAGTTCGGTGTATCTTCAAGCACACTTAACCAAAATTACAAAGGATTTTGTTTCACATGCTTAAAATGTTTTGATAGAGCAAATGGCCGAACACTAAGTTTGGTGTCCACATAGCTTCATGAAAATTTGAAATTCATGCATCAATAATCATACATTTGCTATTTTTCAAAACCTTATAAATAGAATTAATTTTTTATGAAGACATTAATTGTGATGAACCCTTTGACAAGAAACAAGTTTGGTGTTCATCAAACCTTGATGCACCAATTCAAGGATACAATTAATCCTTCATGAAAAAAAAAAGAGAAAAAGAAAGTATGATGAGAACAATTCTTATGAACATTTAAACTTCTCTAATTGGAGGAAGAAACTCATTTTCTTTATATATTACCAAACATCAAGTTTGGTGTCCTCCAAAGGAAGTGTCACGGTTCACATGAGATAAGAATTGATAGTTCACATATTTTTACTAAAAAGAACAATAGTGCTACGGTTGGATGAGACTCATGTGTGTTGTCTTGTTGTGGTGACTAGGAAGTCAAAGAATCTTCAAAGAAAAAGACAAGACAAAGGAAAGCATAGCATAAGGACAAAATCCCATCACATGCTTCAAGGAAGAAATCTGCCACTCCTTGAGAATGATCACGGCAAAGGCAAGGGAAGGAGCAAATTTTGTCTTCATTCATCCTCACATGCACACCCTTGATTCCCATAGTGTCTAATTGCATCCTAGCCCTTCATTGCTCATTTAAAAGCATACCACCTTCAAGCCATGCACATAACCGAATCACTCCCCAACATAACAAGCCTTGTGCAACCTTTCTTCTACTTTAAACTCCAACCACTTAAACTCCTCTTCATAACTTCTTAGCAAGTCCGGACCTCATCTTTCCCCCAAACACCATCAAACTCTCCAACATTCTTCACATCCCCTCTCAACCAACCAAGTAATCATGGCATCCTTCTCAAAAACTAAACGACGAAAAGGAAAAGATCCAATAGTAGAGGAAGAAACACATGAGTATGACCAATGGAGGTTCAAGTCTTGGTCTCATCAAATGCAAATTCAATGGATGAACGAGAAAAAAGTCTATCCTGAAATTCCATTCATGTTGCCGGATGATGGATGTCAAGAAATAGAGAACAAAATCCGGAAGAGGAGATGGGAGGAACTTACATCACCAGCCACCCGAGTTAATACCAATATCATAAGAGAGTTCTATGCAAATGTCCCAAGGATTGACATGCGTGAACCCCCAACGTACAAGAGCTATGTGCGTGGGGTGGAAGTAGACTTTAGCCCAGAGGCAATCAAGAAAGTCTTGAAACTAAAGTCAGTCCGCTTTGATGAACCGGGATACCAACAAAGATTGACTGAGGATCAAGATTATGAAGAGATTGCAAGAGACATTTGTTTTGAGAACTCAGAATGGGAAGGAGACAACAAGAACAGATACAAGTTCCTGAAGAGATGTAACCTCATTCCGGAAGCAAAAGGATGGTATGAGTTGATGAAAAGGTCAATTCTGGGGACAGTGAACACCTCAGAAGTTAACAGGGAGAGAGCTTTAATGTTGCATTGTATCATGGTGGGTGGAGAAATAAGAGTTCATGAAATCCTTACAAGAGACATTCAAAAGATAGCTGAAAAGAATTCGGCCGGATCTTGGTTGTACTATCCGAGCACCATTTGGAAGTTGTGTGCAAAGGCTAAAGTTCCATTGGAAGAGGAGAATCCAATGTGGTTGAGCCAAGGCATGCCCATAACTATTGAACGAATGATGATGCCCCTTGAAGCACATCAAGGCCGAAGACCACATGGAGGAAGGGAAAGAGAAGAGCCAATGGAAGAAGATGAGCCGCACATAGAAGAAGAGCCACAAGAGGAGGAGGAGCAGCCACACTTTTTCCCACATGGCAATTTGGATATGACTCAAATGCAAGAAGCAATAGGGAGGTTATCTCAACAATACACAAGAATCCAAGCAAGGCAAGAGGAATATCATTCTCTGTACATGCAAAACCAACAAGCACAAGAAGAAAGAGAGCTAAGAATAATAAACAAACAAAATGAATTCGAGTCAAGATTTCTTGCGATGCAAGAAGAACATGCCTTTCAATCTCATGAATCTTTTGGGAAGTTGGAACAAATGCAAGCTGAAAGTTTGAAGGCTTTCAAGGAGTTCACAACACTCCAAGAAGCAAGGTATGAAGTGCAAGCCGATTACAATGTCAATAGCCAAATCAAACTGAACTATATTGGAGAACATATGCATAACATGGATCCGGCATTCCCAACTTTTGATGAATTTTTCAAAATGAGAAGTGAGGTAGAAGTAAACAGGGCTATGAGACTTGAAGATAGAGTGGAGGAGGCTATGAATAATGCTGGCTTTTGGCAAGATCAACAAGCACCAAACAAGGATGGTGGGAACACTAGCAGCCAAGTGTATGAAAGGAGAAAGAAGAGGCATGACAAATGAAAGGTGGACTTGCTCCTTGTTCAAAGAAAAAAGCATGCATTCTATCTGTTCTAAATTGTCTTTGCATTTTTAAGTAGTCCGTTTTAAAATCTTTGCATTATGTTTAAAATAAATAGGCTAGTTTTTATGTTGGCTTGTATGTTCATTTTCACTTAACAAGAAGCATATGTTATCCCCTGCATCTTTTAATTCAATAAAAGAACAGTTTGAATATGAAGTGAAATGGTCTCTGTTAGTTAGAAGTGGAATAAAAGTAAGTGGTGGTATGTGTGTGATTGTATAATAGCTCACTTTTAGTGAATAAAGAGCTAGAATATCTCCTTCTAAGTAAAGAGTGGCTACTGTCTATGAATCTCAATTGAATTAAATTCCTTGGTTAAAAAGAAAAACGAAAAGAAGGAAAGAACAAAGAGAGCCAAAAAGTGGCAAAACAAAAGAAAAACAAAAAGAAACAAAGCTGGACACCAATAGCTTGAACCTTAAAGTATATGCCTGTGATGTCTCTGTACTAGGATCTGCTTGGATTAGTAAGCTCTTAGGAGTGCCTCAACACTTGGTGACTTGGGTTAACTAACCCGGGATCATCAGCTGAAAGTCCACTATCAAGAGCAACCTAACTACAAGGCATTTAGTAACCCAAAGAGGTGCTGGGCATCAATGTTTTAAGAAGGAATGTGAGCCAAGTGTCTATAGTGAATAATGTGTCAAGTATAAAGAAAAGAAAATGAACTTGCTACACATGACACTCAAATAAAGCTTATGAATAAAGTGATAGCCAAGGATAAAGGAATAATGAGAGGTCATAGCTGTATGTCACTTGAAGCTTGAAGGAGACTTTCTAGGCCTAGGAGTCAATAAGAAGTGAGTATTTGCATATCCACATAAAACCCCATGAACTATCAATAATACTCTGCTAGCATGAACTTCCTCTTCCATTTCATTCTTTCTTCTTAATAATTCATTTCTTGCTTGGGGACAAGCAAGCTTTAAGTTTGGTGTTGTGATGACAAGTCATCCTAGCCTATTTTAGCTAGTCTTTTTCTTTAGTTTTCATTAGAATTATGCACTTTCTTGAGCTACAAGCAAGCTAATTGAGTAGATTTTCATGTTTCCCTTGATTGAACCAACCATATGTGAATTCATGCCATTTCATGAGGTTTTGTGCTATATTTGTTGCATATTATGAAAGAATGAATATCTCATGATTTTGAGCATAGCTTTGATTAGTTTGGTTGATTAATGATAGGTGAAGAAAGCTTGGAGAAAGGTTGAAGCAAAGAGGAATGGCTAGAAGTGAAGAATGGAAGTTGATCTTGGAGACATGAAGTTAGCCCCAACGTTAGCCCCCTAACTTGGAGGCTAACGTTGGGCATGAAGTACTCCCTGGGCTCCCCACGTTTGAGCCAACGTTAGCCCCCTAACTTGGAGGCTAACGTTGGCACATGACATTGCAAAGAAGAGGCCAACGTTAGCTCCAACGTTAGCCCCCTAACTTGGAGGCTAACGTTGGAACTTGAAATTCATCCCTGGGCAAGCCAACGTTTGCGCCAACGTTAGCCCCCTAACTTGGAGGCTAACGTTGGCACATGAGTTATAAAGTGGGAGAAGGCCAACGTTTATTGGATCTCAATCTTGGATCTCTCTGTTTATTTACTGCTTAATTGAATTCCATTTCCGGTTCATTGTTCTTCATCTCTTTTCTTTGCAATTTACAATTTCCTTGCTATTGTTCTTGTTGGATCTAGGAAGGCATTGAGATCTAGACTTGGTTTTCTAGTCTCTGGGCCCTGAGATCTGAATTTCTCATTTCAATTCCCTGTTTACTGCTTCTTATGTTCATTTACTTTTCTGTTTCATTTCCGGTTCAATCCCAATTCCCTTTTACTCTTCTGTTTGATGCAATTTAGTTTTTCCTTGTTTAATTTTTGCAAATCCACATCCCAATCCCCTTTACATTTCAAGCAATTTACATTCCATGCACCTTAAGATTCCGCAATTTACATTTCTTGCACTTTAAGTTTCTGTCATTTAATTTCTTGTCCTTTAAGATTCAGCAATTTAATTTCCTGCTCTCTTTAATTTCAATGCAATTTAATTCTGCAAGTCACAAAACCATCAACCAAATCTTGATTCGCTTGACTAAATCAACCACTAAACTAAAATTGCTCAATCCTTCAATCCCTGTGGGATCGACCTCACTCCCGTGAGTTTTTATTACTTGATACGACCCGGTACACTTGCCGGTTAGTTTTGGGTATTTTGGGAGAGATTTATTTTTCCTCCAAAATATCTCATCAGGTGTCCTCCTCGGGATAGCGTCATTTAAAGGATGAGGGTCAGCACGTAGTGAAAAAAAACTGGAAGAGGCTACCGAAGATGAGGCCATTACGGCTCGCCTTTAGGTGTCCTCCTCGGGATAGCGTCATTTAAATAACGAGGATCAGCACATAGTAAAAAAAAAAAAAACCGGAGGAGCCTGCCAAAAATGAGGCTATTACGGCTCGCCTTTAGGTGTCCTGCTCGGGATAGCGTCATTTAAAGAACGAGGGTCAACACGACATAAAAAAAATGGCATAAAAAAACTGGAGGAGCTTGCCGAAGATGAGGCAATTATAGCTTGCCTTTAGGTGTCCTCCTCGGGATAGCGTCATTTAAAGAACGAGGGTCAGCACGATGTAAAAAAAAACCGGCATAAAAAAAACCAGAGGAACCTGCCGAAGATGAGGCAATTACGGCTCGCCTTTAGGTGTCCTCCTTAGGATGCGTCATTTAAAGAACGAGGGTCTGCACGACGTAAAAAAAACCGAAAAAGAAAACCGGAGCAGCCTACCGAAGATGAGGCCATTATGGCTCGCCTTTAGGTGTCCTCCTCGGGATAGCGTCATTTAAAGAACGAGGGTCAGCACGATGTAAAAAAAAGCGGCATAAAAAAAATCGGAGGAGCCTGCCGAAGATGAGGCCAATACGGCTCGCCTTTAGGTGTCCTCCTCGGGATAGCGTCATTTAAAGAACGAGGGTTACCACAATGTAAAAAAAAATCGAAAAAAAAACTGTAGGAGCCTGCCGAAGATGAGGCCATTACGGCTCGCCTTTAGGTGTCCTCCCCGAAATAGCGTCATTTAAAGAACGATGGTCAGCACGACGTAAAAAAAACAAAAAAAAAACCGGAGGAGCCTGCCGAAGATGAGGCCATTACGACTCGCCTTTAGGTGTCCTCCTTAGGATAGCGTCATTTACAGAACGAGGGTCTGCACGACGTAAAAAAAACCGGAAAAGAAAAACCGGAAGACCCTGCCGAAGACGAGGCTATTACGGCTCGCCTTTAGGTGTCCTCCTCGGGATAGCGTCATTTAAAGAACGAGGGTCAGAACGATGTAAAAAAAATGGAAAAAAAACCGGACGAGCCTCCCGAAGATGAGGCCATTACGACTCGCCTTTAGGTGTCCTGCTTAGGATAGCGTCATTTACAGAACGAGGGTCTGCACAACGTAAAAAAAATTGGAAAAAAAAACCGGAAGAGCCTGCCGAAGGTGAGGCCATTACGGCTCGCCTTTAGGTGTCCTCCTCGGAATAGTGTCATTTAAAGAACGAGGGTCAGCACGATGTAAAAAAAAACAAAAAAAAACCGGAGGAGCCTACCGAAGATGAGGCCGTTACGGCTCGCCTTTAGGTGTCCTCCTCCGGATAGCGTCATTTAAAGAACGAGGCTCAGCACGTAGTAAAAAAAAACCAGAGGAGCCTGCAGATGATGAGGCCATTACGTCTCGCCGTTAGGTGTCCTTACTCGGGATGGCGTCATCTAAAGAACGAGGGTCTGCACGATGTAAAAAAAATAGAAAAAAAAACGGAGGTGCCTGTCGAAGATGAGGCCATTATGGCTCGCCTTTAGGTGTCCTGCTCGGGATAGCGTCATTTAAAGAACGAGGGTCAACACGACATAAAAAAAAACGGCATAAAAAACACTGGAGGAACTTGCCGAAGATGAGGCAATTACGGCTCGCCTTTAGGTGTCCTCCTTAGGATGCGTCATTTAAAGAACGAAGGTCTGCACGACGTAAAAAAAACCGGAGCAGCCTACCGAAGATGAGGCCATTACGGCTCGCCTCTAGGTGTCCTCCTCGAGATAGCGTCATTTAAAGAACGAGGGTCAGCACGATGTAAAAAAAACGGCATAAAAAAAATCGGAGGAGCCTGCCGAAGATGAGGCCATTACGGCTCGCCTTTAGGTGTCCTCCTCGGGATAGCGTCATTTAAAGAACGAGGGTTTCCACAACGTAAAAAAAAATCGAAAAAAAAAAACCGTAGGAGCCTGCCGAAGATGAGGCCATTACGGCTCACCTTTAGGTGTCCTCCCCAAGATAGCGTCATTTAAAGAACGATGGTCAGCACGACGTAAAAAAACAGAAAAAAAACCGGAGGAGCCTGCCGAAGATGAGGCCATTACGACTCGCCTTTAGGTGTCCTCCTTAGGATAGCGTCATTTACAGAACGAGGGTCTGCACGACGTAAAAAAAACCGGAAAAAAAAAACCGGAGGACCCTGCCGAAGGCGAGGCTATTACGACTCGCCTTTAGGTGTCCTCCTCGGGATAGCGTCATTTAAAGAACGAGGGTCAGAACGACATAAAAAAAATGGAAAAAAAAAACGGAGGAGCCTCCCGAAGATGAGGCCATTACGACTCGCCTTTAGGTGTCCTGCTTAGGATAGCGTCATTTACAGAACGAGGGTCTGTACAACGTAAAAAAAAACTGGAAAAAAAAAACCAGAAGAGCCTGCCGAAGGTGAGGCCATTACGGCTCGCCTCTAGGTGTCCTCCTTGAGATAGCGTCATTTAAAGAACGAGGGTCAGCACGATGTAAAAAAAAATGGCATAAAAAAAATCGGAAGAGCCTGCCGAAGATGAGGCAATTGCGGCTCGCCTTTAGGTGTCCTCCTCGGGATAACGTCATTTAAAGAACGAGGGTCAGCACGATTTAAAAAAACAGAAAAAAACGGGAGGTGCCTGCCGAAGATGAGGCCATTACGGCTCGTCTTTAGGTGTCCTCCTCGGGATAGCGTCATTTAAAGAACGAGGGCCAGCACGACGTAAAAAAAATCGGAAAAAAACACCGGAGGAGCCTCCCAAATATGAGGGAATTACGACTCGCCTTTTGGTGTCCTCCTTAGGATAGCGTCATTTAAAGAACGAGGGTCTGCACGACATAAAAAAAAATCGGAAAAAAAACCCGGAGCAGCCTACCGAAGTTGAGGCCATTACGGCTCGCCTTTAGGTGTCCTCCTCGGGATAGCGTCATTTAAAGAATGAGGGTCTGCACGATGTAAAAAACGGCATAAAAAAAATCGGAGGAGCCTGCTGTAGATGAGGCAATTACGGCAAGCCTTTAGGTTTCCTCCTCAGGATAGCGTCATTTAAAGAACGAGGGTCAGCACGATGTAAAAAAAAAAACAGAAAAAAAACCGGAGGTGCCTGCCGAGCATGAGGCCATTATGGCTCGCCTTTAGGTGTTCTCCTCGGGATAGCATCATTTAAAGAATAAGGGTCAGCACGTAGTGAAAAAAAACCGGAGGAGCCTACCGAAGATGAGGCCATTACGGCTCGCCTTTAGGTGTCCTCCTCGGGATAGCGTCGTTTAAAGAACGAGGGTCAGCACGACGTAAAAAAAATCGGAAAAAAACACCGGAGGAGCCTCCCAAATATGAGGGAATTACGACTCGCCTTTTGGTGTCCTCCTTAGGATAGCGTCATTTAAAGAAAGAGGGTCTGCACGACATAAAAAAAAACCGGAAAAAAAACCCGGAGCAGCCTACCGAAGTTGAGGCCATTACGGCTCGCCTTTAGGTGACCTCCTCGGGATAGCGTCATTTAAAGAATGAGGGTCAGCAAAAGGTAAAAAAGATGGCATAAAAAAAATCGGAGGAGCCTACCGAAGATGAGGCCATTACGGCTCGCCTTTAGGTGTCCTCCTCGAAATAGCGTCATTTAAAGAACGAAGGTCAGCACGTAGTAAAAAAAAACTGGGGGAGCCTGCCGATGATGAGGCCATTACAGCTCGCCTTTAGGTGTCCTCCTCGGGATAGCGTCATTTAAAGAACGAGGGTCACCACGACGTAAAAAAAATCGGAAAAAAAACTGGAGGAGCCTGCCGAAGATGAGGCCATTACGACTCGCCATTAGGTGTCGTCCTTAGGGTAACGTCATTTAAAGAACGAAGGTCTGCACGACGTAAAAAAACTGAAAAAAAAAACGGAGTAGCCTACCGAAGATGAGGCCATTACGGCTCGCCTTTAGGTGTCCTCCTCGGGATAGCGTCATTTAAAGAACGAGGGTCATCACGATGTAAAAAAAATGGCATAAAAAAAACCGGAGGAGCCTGCCGAAGATGAGGCCATTACGGCTCGCCTTTAGGTGTCCTCCTCGGGATCGTGTCATTTATATAATGAGGGTCAGCACGTAGTGAAAAAAAAATTAAAAAAACCGGAGGAGCCTACCGAATATGAGGCCATTACGGCTCGCCTTTAGGTGTCCTCCTCGGGATAGCGTCATTTAAAGAACGAGGGTCAGCACGTAGTCAAAAAAAAAAAACCAAATGATCCTGCCGAAGATGAGGCCATTACGGCTCGCCTTTGGGTGTCTTCCTCGGGATAGCGTCATTTAGAGAACGAGGGTCAGCACAACGTAAAAAAAATCGAAAGAAAAAACCGAAGGAGCCTGCCGAAGATGAGGCCATTACGGATTGCCTTTAGGTGTCCTCCTCGAGATAGCGTCATTTAAAGAACGAGGGTCAGCACGACGTAAAAAAAACTAAAAAAAAAACCGAAGGAGCCTGCCAAAGATGGGGCCATTACGACTCGCCTTTAGGTATCCTCCTTAGGATAGAGTCATTTACAGAACGAGGGTCTGCACGACGTAAAAAAAACCGAAAAAAAACCGGAGGAGCCTGCCGAAGATGAGGCCATTACGGCACTCCTTTAGGAGTCCTCCTCGGGATTGCATCATTTAAAGAACGAGGGTCAGCACGATGTAAAAAAAATAGAAAAAAAACCGGAAGTGCCTGTCGAAGATGAGGCCATTATGGCTCGCCTTTAGGTGTCCACCTCGGGATAGCGTCATTTAAAGAATGAGGGTCAGCACGTAGTAAAAAAAAAAAACTAGAGGAGCCTGCCGAAGATGAGGCCATTACGGCTCGCCTTTAGGTGTCTTCCTCGAGATAGCGTCATTTAAAGAACGAGGGTAAGCACGAAGTAAAAAAAATGGCATAAAAAAAACCGGAGGAGCCTGCCGAAGATGAGACAATTACGGCTCGCCTTTAGGTGTCCTCCTCGGGATAACGTCATTTAAAGAACGAGGGTCAGCACGATTTAAAAAAAAAAACAGAAAAAAAACTGGAGGTGCCTGCTGAAGATGAGGCCATTACGGCTCGCCTTTAGGTGTCCTCCTCGGGATAGCGTCATTTAAAGAATGAGGGTCAGCACGTAGTGAAAAAAAAAATCGGAAAAAAACCAGAGGAGCGTACCGAAGATGAGGCCATTACGGCTCGCCTTTAGGTGTCATCCTCGGGATAACGTCATTTAAAGAACGAGGGTCAGCATGACGTAAAAAAAATCAGAAAAAAAACTGGAGGAGCCTGCCGAAGATGAGGCCATTACGACTCGCAATTAGGTGTCCTCCTTAGGATAGCGTCATTTAAAGAACGAGGGTCTGCACGACGTAAAAAAAAAACCGAAAAAAAAATAGGAGCAGCCTACTGAAGATGTGGCCATTACGGCTCACCTTTAAGTGTCCTTCTTGGGATAGCGTCATTTATAGAACAAGAGTCAGCACGATGTATAAAAAAACGGCATAGAAAAACCGGAGGAGCCTGGCGAGGATGAGGCCATTACGGCTCGCTTTTAGGTGTCCTTCCCGGGATCGCGTCATTTATAGAATGAGGGTCAGCACGTAGTGAAAAAAAATGAAAACAAAAACCGGAGTAGCCTACCGAGGTTGAGGCCATTACGGCTCGCCTTTGGGTGTCCTCCTCGGGATCGCGTCATTTATAGAATGAGGGTCAGCACGTAGTGAAAAAAATGAAAACAAAAATCGGAGGAGCCTATCGAAGATGAGGCCATTACGGCTCGCCTTTAGGTGTCCTCCTCGGGATAGCGTCATTTAAAGAACGAGGGTCAGCACGACGTAAAAAAAAATCGATAAAAAAAAACCAGAGGAGCCTGCCGAAGATGAGGCCATTACGACTCGCCATTAGCTGTCGTCCTTAGGATAACGTCATTTAAAGAACGAGGGCCTGCACGACGTAAAAAAAAATCGAAAAAAAAAAACCGGAGCAGCCTACCGAAGATGAAGCCATTACGGTTCGCCTTTAGGTGTCCTCCTCGGGATAGCGTCATTTAAAGAATGAGGGTCATCACGATGTAAAAAAAATGGCATAAAAAAAAACCGGAGGAGCCTGCCGAAGATAAGGCCATTACGGCTCGCCTTTAGGTATCCTCCTCGGGATCGCGTCATTTATAGAATGAGGGTCAGCACGTAGTGAAAAAAAATTGAAAAAAAACAGGAGGAGCCTACCGAATATGAGGCCATTACGGCTCGCCTTTAGGTGTCCTCCTCGGGATAGCGTCATTTAAAGAACGAGGGTCAGCACGTAGTAAAAAAAAAAAAACCAGAGGAGCCTGCCGAAGATGAGGCCATTACGGCTCGCCTTTGGGTGTCCTCCTTGGGATAGCATCATTTAAAGAACGAGGGTTAGCACAACGTAAAAAAAAATTGAAAAAAAAAAAAACCGGAGGAGCCTGCCGAAGATGAGGCCATTACGGATCGCCTATAGGTGTCCTCCCCGAGATAGCGTCATCTAAAGAACGAGGGTCAGCAAGACGTAAAAAAAATCAGAAAAAAGAACTGGAGGAGCCTGCCGAAGATGAGGCTATTACAACTCGCAATTAGGTGTCCTCTTTAGGATAGCGTCATTCAAAGAACGAGGGTCTGCACGACGTAAAAAAAAACCGAAAAAAAACCGGAGTAGCCTGCCGAGGTTGAGGCCATTACGGCTCGCCTTTGGGTGTCCTCCTCGGGATCGCGTCATTTATAGAATGAGGGTCAGCACGTAGTGAAAAAAATGAAAACAAAAATCGGAGGAGCCTATCGAAGATGAGGCCATTACGGCTCGCCTTTAGGTGTCCTCCTCGGGATAGCGTCATTTAAAGAACGAGGGTCATCACGACGTAAAAAAAATGGCATAAAAAAAAAACCGGAGGAGCCTGCCTAAGATGAGGCCATTACGGCTCGCCTTTAGGTGTCCTCCTCGGGATCGCGTCATTTATAGAATGAGTGTCAGCACGTAGTGAAAAAAAAACTGAAAAAAAACCGGAGGAGCCTACCGAATATGAGGCCATTACGGCTCGCCTTTAGGTGTCCTCCTCGGGATAGCGTCATTTAAAGAACGAGGGTCAGCACGTAGTCAAAAAAAAAAAAAAACCCAGAGGAGCCTGCCGAAGATGAGGCCATTACGGCTCGCCTTTGGGTGTCCTCCTTGGGATAGCGTCATATAAAGAACGAGGGTCAGCACAACGTAAAAAAAATCGAAAGAAAAAACCGGAGGAGCCTGCCGAAGATGAGGCCATTACGGATCGCCTTTAGGTGTCCTCCCCGAGATAGCGTCATTTAAAGAACGAGGGTCAGCACGACGTAAAAAAAATCAAAAAAAAGAACTGGAGGAGCTTGCCGAAGATGAGGCCATTACGGCTCGCCTTTAGGTGTCCTCCTCGGGATAGCGTCATTTAAAGAACGAGGGTCAGCACGTAGTAAAAAAAAAAAAACCAGAGTAGCCTGCCGAAGATGAGGCCATTACGGCTCGCCTTTGGGTGTCCTCCTCGGGATAGCGTCATTTAAAGAACGAGGGTCAGCACAACGTAAAAAAAATTGAAAAAAAAAAAAAAACCGGAGGAGCCTGCCGAAGATGAGGCCATTACGGATCGCCTATAGGTGTCCTCCCCGAGATAGCGTCATTTAAAGAACGAGGTTCATCACGACGCAAAAAAAATGGCATAAAAAAAAACCGGAGGAGTCTGCCTAAGATGAGGCCATTACGGCTCGCCTTTAGGTGTCCTCCTCGGGATCGCGTCATTTATAGAATGAGTGTCAGCACGTAGTGAAAAAAAAACTGAAAAAAAACCGGAGGAGCCTACCGAATATGAGGCCATTACGGCTCGCCTTTAGGTGTCCTCCTCGGGATAGCGTCATTTAAAGAACGAGGGTCAGCACGTAGTCAAAAAAAAAAAAAAACCAGAGGAGCCTGCCGAAGATGAGGCCATTACGGCTCGCCTTTGGGTGTCCTCCTTGGGATAGCGTCATATAAAGAACGAGGGTCAGCACAACGTAAAAAAAATCGAAAGAAAAAACCGGAGGAGCCTGCCGAAGATGAGGCCATTACGGATCGCCTTTAGGTGTCCTCCCCGAGATAGCGTCATTTAAAGAACGAGGGTCAGCACGACGTAAAAAAAATCAGAAAAAAGAACTGGAGGAGCTTGCCGAAGATGAGGCCATTACGGCTCGCCTTTAGGTGTCCTCCTCGGGATAGCGTCATTTAAAGAACGAGGGTCAGCACGTAGTAAAAAAAAAAACCAGAGGAGCCTGCCGAAGATGAGGCCATTACGGCTCGCCTTTGGGTGTCCTCCTCGGGATAGCGTCATTTAAAGAACAAGGGTCATCACGACGTAAAAAAAATGGCATAAAAAAAAACCGGAGGAGCCTGCCTAAGATGAGGCCATTACGGCTCGCCTTTAGGTGTCCTCCTCGGGATCGCGTCATTTATAGAATGAGTGTCAGCACGTAGTGAAAAAAAAACTGAAAAAAACCGGAGGAGTCTACCGAATATGAGGCCATTACGGCTCGCCTTTAGGTGTCCTCCTCGGGATAGCGTCATTTAAAGAACGAGGGTCATCACGACGTAAAAAAAATGGCATAAAAAAAACACCGGAGGAGCCTGCCTAAGATGAGGCCATTACGGCTCGCCTTTAGGTGTCCTCCTCGGGATCGCGTCATTTATAGAATGAGTGTCAGCACGTAGTGAAAAAAAAACTGAAAAAGAACCGGAGGAGCCTACCGAATATGAGGCCATTACGGCTCGCCTTTAAGTGTCCTCCTTGGGATAGCGTCATTTAAAGAATGAGGGTCATCACGATGTAAAAAAAATGGCATAAAAAAAAACCGGAGGAGCCTGCCGAAGATAAGGCCATTACGGCTCGCCTTTAGGTGTCCTCCTCGGGATCGCGTCATTTATAGAATGAGGGTCAGCACGTAGTGAAAAAAAATTGAAAAAAAACAGGAGGAGCCTACCGAATATGAGGCCATTACGGCTCGCCTTTAGGTGTCCTCCTCGGGATAGCGTCATTTAAAGAACGAGGGTCAGCACGTAGTAAAAAAAAAAAAACCAGAGGAGCCTGCCGAAGATGAGGCCATTACGGCTCGCCTTTGGGTGTCCTCCTCGGGATAGCATCATTTAAAGAACGAGGGTCAGCACAACGTAAAAAAAAAATTGAAAAAAAAAAAAAACCGGAGGAGCCTGCCGAAGATGAGGCCATTACGGATCGCCTATAGGTGTCCTCCCCGAGATAGCGTCATCTAAAGAACGAGGGTCAGCAAGACGTAAAAAAAATCAGAAAAAAGAACTGGAGGAGCCTGCCGAAGATGAGGCTATTACAACTCGCAATTAGGTGTCCTCTTTAGGATAGCGTCATTCAAAGAACGAGGGTCTGCACGACGTAAAAAAAAACCGAAAAAAAACCGGAGTAGCCTGCCGAGGTTGAGGCCATTACGGCTCGCCTTTGGGTGTCCTCCTCGGGATCGCGTCATTTATAGAATGAGGGTCAGCACGTAGTGAAAAAAATGAAAACAAAAATCGGAGGAGCCTATCGAAGATGAGGCCATTACGGCTCGCCTTTAGGTGTCCTCCTCGGGATAGCGTCATTTAAAGAACGAGGGTCATCACGACGTAAAAAAAATGGCATAAAAAAAAAACCGGAGGAGCCTGCCTAAGATGAGGCCATTACGGCTCGCCTTTAGGTGTCCTCCTCGGGATCGCGTCATTTATAGAATGAGTGTCAGCACGTAGTGAAAAAAAAACTGAAAAAAAACCGGAGGAGCCTACCGAATATGAGGCCATTACGGCTCGCCTTTAGGTGTCCTCCTCGGGATAGCGTCATTTAAAGAACGAGGGTCAGCACGTAGTCAAAAAAAAAAAAACCCAGAGGAGCCTGCCGAAGATGAGGCCATTACGGCTCGCCTTTGGGTGTCCTCCTTAGGATAGCGTCATATAAAGAACGAGGGTCAGCACAACGTAAAAAAAATCGAAAGAAAAAACCGGAGGAGCCTGCCGAAGATGAGGCCATTACGGATCGCCTTTAGGTGTCCTCCCCGAGATAGCGTCATTTAAAGAACGAGGGTCAGCACGACGTAAAAAAAATCAAAAAAAAGAACTGGAGGAGCTTGCCGAAGATGAGGCCATTACGGCTCGCCTTTAGGTGTCCTCCTCGGGATAGCGTCATTTAAAGAACGAGGGTCAGCACGTAGTAAAAAAAAAAAACCAGAGTAGCCTGCCGAAGATGAGGCCATTACGGCTCGCCTTTGGGTGTCCTCCACGGGATAGCGTCATTTAAAGAACGAGGGTCAGCACAACGTAAAAAAAAATTGAAAAAAAAAAAAAAAACCGGAGGAGCCTGCCGAAGATGAGGCCATTACGGATCGCCTATAGGTGTCCTCCCCGAGATAGCGTCATTTAAAGCACGAGGTTCATCACGACGTAAAAAAAATGGCATAAAAAAAAACCGGAGGAGCCTGCCTAAGATGAGGCCATTACGGCTCGCCTTTAGGTGTCCTCCTCGGGATCGCGTCATTTATAGAATGAGTGTCAGCACGTAGTGAAAAAAAAACTGAAAAAAAACCGGAGGAGCCTACCGAATATGAGGCCATTACGGCTCGCCTTTAGGTGTCCTCCTCGGGATAGCGTCATTTAAAGAACGAGGGTCATCACGACGTAAAAAAAATGGCATAAAAGAAAAACTGGAGGAGCCTGCCTAAGATGAGGCCATTACGACTCGCCTTTAGGTGTCCTCCTCGGGATCGCGTCATTTATAGAATGAGTGTCAGCATGTAGTGAAAAAAAAATTGAAAAAAAACCGGAGGAGCCTACCGAATATGAGGCCATTACGGCTCGCCTTTAGGTGTCCTCCTCGGGATAGCGTCATTTAAAGAACGAGGGTCAGCACGATGTAAAAAAAATCGAAAGAAAAAACCGGAGGAGCCTGCCGAAGATGAGGCCATTATGGATCGCCTTTAGGTGTCCTCCCCGAGATAGCGTCATTTAAAGAACGAGGGTCAGCACGACGTAAAAAAAATCAGAAAAAAGAACTGGAGGAGCTTGCCGAAGATGAGGCCATTACGGCTCGCCTTTAGGTGTCCTCCTCGGATAGCGTCATTTAAAGAACGAGGGTCAGCACGTAGTAAAAAAAAAAACCAGAGGAGCCTGCCGAAGATGAGGCCATTACGGCTCGCCTTTGGGTGTCCTCCTCGGGATAGCGTCATTAAAGAACAAGGGTCATCACGACGTAAAAAAAATGGCATAAAAAAAAAACCGGAGGAGCCTGCCTAAGATGAGGCCATTACGGCTCGCCTTTAGGTGTCCTCCTCGGGATCGCGTCATTTATAGAATGAGTGTCAGCACGTAGTGAAAAAAAAACTGAAAAAAAACCGGAGGAGTCTACCGAATATGAGGCCATTACGGCTCGCCTTTAGGTGTCCTCCTCGGGATAGCGTCATTTAAAGAACGAGGGTCATCACGACGTAAAAAAAATGGCATAAAAAAAACACCGGAGGAGCCTGCCTAAGATGAGGCCATTACGGCTCGCCTTTAGGTGTCCTCCTCGGGATCGCGTCATTTATAGAATGAGTGTCAGCACGTAGTGAAAAAAAAACTGAAAAAAAAACCGGAGGAGCCTACCGAATATGAGGCCATTACGGCTCGCCTTTAAGTGTCCTCCTTGGGATAGCGTCATTTAAAGAATGAGGGTCATCACGATGTAAAAAAAATGGCATAAAAAAAAACCGGAGGAGCCTGCCGAAGATAAGGCCATTACGGCTCGCCTTTAGGTGTCCTCCTCGGGATCGCGTCATTTATAGAATGAGGGTCAGCACGTAGTGAAAAAAAATTGAAAAAAAACAGGAGGAGCCTACCGAATATGAGGCCATTACGGCTCGCCTTTAGGTGTCCTCCTCGGGATAGCGTCATTTAAAGAACGAGGGTCAGCACGTAGTAAAAAAAAAAAAAACCAGAGGAGCCTGCCGAAGATGAGGCCATTACGGCTCGCCTTTGGGTGTCCTCCTCGGGATAGCATCATTTAAAGAACGAGGGTCAGCACAACGTAAAAAAAAATTGAAAAAAAAAAAAAAACCGGAGGAGCCTGCCGAAGATGAGGCCATTACGGATCGCCTATAGGTGTCCTCCCCGAGATAGCGTCATCTAAAGAACGAGGGTCAGCAAGACGTAAAAAAAATCAGAAAAAAGAACTGGAGGAGCCTGCCGAAGATGAGGCTATTACAACTCGCAATTAGGTGTCCTCTTTAGGATAGCGTCATTCAAAGAACGAGGGTCTGCACGACGTAAAAAAAAACCGAAAAAAAACCGGAGTAGCCTGCCGAGGTTGAGGCCATTACGGCTCGCCTTTGGGTGTCCTCCTCGGGATCGCGTCATTTATAGAATGAGGGTCAGCACGTAGTGAAAAAAATGAAAACAAAAATCGGAGGAGCCTATCGAAGATGAGGCCATTACGGCTCGCCTTTAGGTGTCCTCCTCGGGATAGCGTCATTTAAAGAACGAGGGTCATCACGACGTAAAAAAAATGGCATAAAAAAAAAACCGGAGGAGCCTGCCTAAGATGAGGCCATTACGGCTCGCCTTTAGGTGTCCTCCTCGGGATCGCGTCATTTATAGAATGAGTGTCAGCACGTAGTGAAAAAAAAACTGAAAAAAAACCGGAGGAGCCTACCGAATATGAGGCCATTACGGCTCGCCTTTAGGTGTCCTCCTCGGGATAGCGTCATTTAAAGAACGAGGGTCAGCACGTAGTCAAAAAAAAAAAAAACCCAGAGGAGCCTGCCGAAGATGAGGCCATTACGGCTCGCCTTTGGGTGTCCTCCTTAGGATAGCGTCATATAAAGAACGAGGGTCAGCACAACGTAAAAAAAATCGAAAGAAAAAACCGGAGGAGCCTGCCGAAGATGAGGCCATTACGGATCGCCTTTAGGTGTCCTCCCCGAGATAGCGTCATTTAAAGAACGAGGGTCAGCACGACGTAAAAAAAATCAAAAAAAAGAACTGGAGGAGCTTGCCGAAGATGAGGCCATTACGGCTCGCCTTTAGGTGTCCTCCTCGGGATAGCGTCATTTAAAGAACGAGGGTCAGCACGTAGTAAAAAAAAAAACCAGAGGAGCCTGCCGAAGATGAGGCCATTACGGCTCGCCTTTGGGTGTCCTCCTCGGGATAGCGTCATTTAAAGAACAAGGGTCATCACGACGTAAAAAAAATGGCATAAAAAAAAAACCGGAGGAGCCTGCCTAAGATGAGGCCATTACGGCTCGCCTTTAGGTGTCCTCCTCGGGATCGCGTCATTTATAGAATGAGTGTCAGCACGTAGTGAAAAAAAAACTGAAAAAAAACCGGAGGAGTCTACCGAATATGAGGCCATTACGGCTCGCCTTTAGGTGTCCTCCTCGGGATAGCGTCATTTAAAGAACGAGGGTCATCACGACGTAAAAAAAATGGCATAAAAAAAACACCGGAGGAGCCTGCCTAAGATGAGGCCATTACGGCTCGCCTTTAGGTGTCCTCCTCGGGATCGCGTCATTTATAGAATGAGTGTCAGCACGTAGTGAAAAAAAAACTGAAAAAAAACCGGAGGAGCCTACCGAATATGAGGCCATTACGGCTCGCCTTTAAGTGTCCTCCTTGGGATAGCGTCATTTAAAGAATGAGGGTCATCACGATGTAAAAAAAATGGCATAAAAAAAAACCGGAGGAGCCTGCCGAAGATAAGGCCATTACGGCTCGCCTTTAGGTGTCCTCCTCGGGATCGCGTCATTTATAGAATGAGGGTCAGCACGTAGTGAAAAAAAATTGAAAAAAAACAGGAGGAGCCTACCGAATATGAGGCCATTACGGCTCGCCTTTAGGTGTCCTCCTCGGGATAGCGTCATTTAAAGAACGAGGGTCAGCACGTAGTAAAAAAAAAAAAAACCAGAGGAGCCTGCCGAAGATGAGGCCATTACGGCTCGCCTTTGGGTGTCCTCCTCGGGATAGCATCATTTAAAGAACGAGGGTCAGCACAACGTAAAAAAAAAATTGAAAAAAAAAAAAAACCGGAGGAGCCTGCCGAAGATGAGGCCATTACGGATCGCCTATAGGTGTCCTCCCCGAGATAGCGTCATCTAAAGAACGAGGGTCAGCAAGACGTAAAAAAAATCAGAAAAAAGAACTGGAGGAGCCTGCCGAAGATGAGGCTATTACAACTCGCAATTAGGTGTCCTCTTTAGGATAGCGTCATTCAAAGAACGAGGGTCTGCACGACGTAAAAAAAAACCGAAAAAAAACCGGAGTAGCCTGCCGAGGTTGAGGCCATTACGGCTCGCCTTTGGGTGTCCTCCTCGGGATCGCGTCATTTATAGAATGAGGGTCAGCACGTAGTGAAAAAAATGAAACAAAAATCGGAGGAGCCTATCGAAGATGAGGCCATTACGGCTCGCCTTTAGGTGTCCTCCTCGGGATAGCGTCATTTAAAGAACGAGGGTCATCACGACGTAAAAAAAATGGCATAAAAAAAAAACCGGAGGAGCCTGCCTAAGATGAGGCCATTACGGCTCGCCTTTAGGTGTCCTCCTCGGGATCGCGTCATTTATAGAATGAGTGTCAGCACGTAGTGAAAAAAAAACTGAAAAAAAAACCGGAGGAGCCTACCGAATATGAGGCCATTACGGCTCGCCTTTAGGTGTCCTCCTCGGGATAGCGTCATTTAAAGAACGAGGGTCAGCACGTAGTCAAAAAAAAAAAAACCCAGAGGAGCCTGCCGAAGATGAGGCCATTACGGCTCGCCTTTGGTGTCCTCCTTAGGATAGCGTCATATAAAGAACGAGGGTCAGCACAACGTAAAAAAAAATCGAAAGAAAAAACCGGAGGAGCCTGCCGAAGATGAGGCCATTACGGATCGCCTTTAGGTGTCCTCCCCGAGATAGCGTCATTTAAAGAACGAGGGTCAGCACGACGTAAAAAAAATCAAAAAAAAGAACTGGAGGAGCTTGCCGAAGATGAGGCCATTACGGCTCGCCTTTAGGTGTCCTCCTCGGGATAGCGTCATTTAAAGAACGAGGGTCAGCACGTAGTAAAAAAAAAAAAACCAGAGTAGCCTGCCGAAGATGAGGCCATTACGGCTCGCCTTTGGTGTCCTCCACGGGATAGCGTCATTTAAAGAACGAGGGTCAGCACAACGTAAAAAAAAATTGAAAAAAAAAAAAAAACCGGAGGAGCCTGCCGAAGATGAGGCCATTACGGATCGCCTATAGGTGTCCTCCCCGAGATAGCGTCATTTAAAGCACGAGGTTCATCACGACGTAAAAAAAATGGCATAAAAAAAACCGGAGGAGCCTGCCTAAGATGAGGCCATTACGGCTCGCCTTTAGGTGTCCTCCTCGGGATCGCGTCATTTATAGAATGAGTGTCAGCACGTAGTGAAAAAAAACTGAAAAAAAACCGGAGGAGCCTACCGAATATGAGGCCATTACGGCTCGCCTTTAGGTGTCCTCCTCGGATAGCGTCATTTAAAGAACGAGGGTCATCACGACGTAAAAAAAATGGCATAAAGAAAAACTGGAGGAGCCTGCCTAAGATGAGGCCATTACGACTCGCCTTTAGGTGTCCTCCTCGGGATCGCGTCATTTATAGAATGAGTGTCAGCATGTAGTGAAAAAAAAATTGAAAAAAAACCGGAGGAGCCTACCGAATATGAGGCCATTACGGCTCGCCTTTAGGTGTCCTCCTCGGGATAGCGTCATTTAAAGAACGAGGGTCAGCACGATGTAAAAAAATCGAAAGAAAAAACCGGAGGAGCCTGCGAAGATGAGGCCATTATGGATCGCCTTTAGGTGTCCTCCCCGAGATAGCGTCATTTAAAGAACGAGGGTCAGCACGACGTAAAAAAAATCAGAAAAAAGAACTGGAGGAGCTTGCCGAAGATGAGGCCATTACGGCTCGCCTTTAGGTGTCCTCCTCGGGATAGCGTCATTTAAAGAACGAGGGTCAGCACGTAGTAAAAAAAAAAACCAGAGGAGCCTGCCGAAGATGAGGCCATTACGGCTCGCCTTTAGGGTGTCCTCCTCGGGATAGCGTCATTTAAAGAACAAGGGTCATCACGACGTAAAAAAAATGGCATAAAAAAAAAACCG